>NW_027529638.1:1094861-1201695 GCF_008692635.1 Crocuta crocuta | reverse complement strand
GTTTCAATTGACTGACTTTTCTGCTAATTGTATATCATATTTCTTGTATTTTTACATGGCTGGTATTTTTATTAGACACCAGATAGTCTATATTTTATCTTGTTGGGTTTTGGGTATATTTGTATTCCTGTAAATACTCTTGAGTTTTGTTTTGAGATGCAGTTAAGTTGCTTAGAAACAGTTTGATCATTTCTGGTTTTGTTCCTAAGATATATTAAGTGGGACAGGAGCAATGTTCAATCTAGGACTAATTATCCCTGGTGTAGAGATAAGAAACTTCTTTATCATCTTTCCAATTATGAAGCTTTTCAGCCCTGTGTGAGCACCAGACACTATTCATTTTTGGTTGTTTGTTTTTATTCCTGGTTTTCATTACTTTCCTCAAATGTACATTCTGATCACCATTCAGGAAAATATGTAATAGGGAGTCTCTGCTAATCTCGAGTTCATAGTTCTCTCTTCTCTAGTTCTGTCTTCTGAACTCTAGTTGCCTTGTTCACTCTGGGCCATCATCTCTCTCTCCAAAATTCATGGAGTCTTTTGTTAGTCTCCACCTGGTTCTCCGCTGAACTGTGGTTTAGAAACTCTCTCATGGCAGGACTGGGATAAAGATAGGGTTTATCTCATTTATTTTACAACTTGAAATGCTGTTCAAGGCAGTTACTAGGGTCTTTTTGCAACTGCTGCCCCACTATTTCTTTTTCTTTTTCTTTTTTTATTCTTTATCTTTTTATAATTACTATTTCATATAGGAGGGTAAGTCTGGTTCCTATTTGAGGAGGGGCATCCACTTGGGAAAAAGAAAATTTGTTTTAATGTTCACATATATTTGGTGTTATTTAAAAATTCAGAGCTTAGAATGAAAATGTTTTATATCCAAAACATACTTAAAAAAAAAAACAACCCTGTCTATATGTAACAGTAAGAAAGTAATCAATCTAATAAAAAGTGGACAAAAGGTTTAAATAGGTAATTCATTAGAGAAGATGTGCTAATCGAAAATAAGCACATGGAAAGATACTCAACATTATTAACAATTAGAAAAATGTTAGTCAACATTATGAGATACTACTACCCACCTACAAGAATATCTAAAATTAAAAGTTTGAATATATCAAATGTTTGAAAAGATATGGAAGGACTAAAATTCTCATACAGTGTTGGTGGAAATACAAAATGGTACAGCTGCTTTGGAAAACAGTTTGACAGTTTCTTAAAAAGTTAAACATGTGCCCACATATGACTCTGACATTTCCCTCAAGTTAGTTATCCAAGAGAAAGAAAGATTGTGTCTACACTCACACTTGTATATGAATGTACATAGAAGCTACATTTGTAATAAATAAAGCAGGAAACAGCCATCATGGGAGAATGGATAAACAATTGTGGTATATTTAGAAAAAGAATCATATTCTATTATTAAAAGGAATGAACTGGCTCAAAATAATTATGCTAAGTATAATAAAGTAGACACAAAAAGCCTATGCTATATGACTATATTTATTAAAATACTAGAAAATTCAATTTAATCTACACTGAAAGAACATAGATCTGTGGTTGCGGGGATTTGAGATGGTCTGAGTGAGATAGAGAAGGAAGGACTATGAGGAAAACTTTTCCAGCGATGGATATGTTAATTATCTGAATTGCTATGCTGATTTCATGAGTTTATACACACCTCAAAATTTATCATATTGTATATTTTAAATATACACAGCTTGGAGTGCCTGAGCGGTTCAGCTGGTTGAACATTTGACTTGACTCTTGATTTCAGCTGGGTCATGATCTCAGGGTCGTGAGATGGGGCCCCACATTGGGTTCCATGCTGGGCATGAAGCCTGCTTAGGGTTCTCTCTCCCTCTACCACTCATGTTTTCTGTGTCTTAAAATTTTTTTAAATAAATAAATATATACACAGCTTATTTTATACCAATTATATCTCAATAAAGCTGTTTTAAATTTAATATTTAAGTCGTTGAAAACAGGAACCACACCTTACCTTTACTTCTTCACATCTCATATGCTGGGAACTGCACTGCCCTCGCTGGATGACAGTCACAGCGAGGAAAAGGCACCGTTTGTACAGCTCCTGCCATGAGAAACGAAAACTGGTATCTCCTTCTGCTACTACTGGCTCATGCTGGAAATGAGGCTGCTGGTATTGACCAGGCCTCACAATATTCCAGATCAGACTGATATTCCCCACACAGATTGCTCAAAAGGAAAGGCATGTCCTTGCCTTTTCCAAAGAGATTTCAGATGAAAACATTGTGGATGATTGTTAAAAGGCTCTTCCTAAGGGCCTTGCAGGTCCAAGACTTAACATAATAAAGGGGGCTTGAGTCTGGCCCTGAGACAAAGAGCCTAATTTAGAGTTAAGAGCAGATATCCACCCCCACCCCATTGTTTCTGCTTGGAGCACTGGCCATCACCCCCACCCCCCAAGGCATTTGTTATCAAGTATTTGGAGTGACTCATTCTGGCCTTGAATATGCTGATTGCTCCCTATGAAGGAACCTATTGAGGAACTTCTTCTTTTGTATTTATGGAAGCAGAGGTGTCTCCTGAAAGACCTGTTTGACCCCTGCTCACAGAGAAGTAACTTCACCCTTTTATGCTAAAAACATTGTCTGATATGCTAAAGATACCTACTTCCCCATAGGATAAGCATCTAAATCCCCTACCTCGGGGCGCCTGGGTGGCTTAGTTGGTTAAGCGCCAACTTTCGCTTAGGTCATGATCTCACGGTTCGTGGGTTCGAGCCCCGCGTCGGGCTCTGTGCTGACTGCCAGCTCAGAGCCTGGAGCCTGTTTCAGAGTCTGTGACTCCCTCTCTCTCTGACCCTCCCCTACTCATGCTGTCTCTCTCCTAGAAATAAATAAAACATTAAAAAAAAAATTTTTTTTTTAAATAAATCCCCTACCTCAATCACTATTGATAAAGGTTATGCATAAGTCTTCGACAAATCTATGTTCTGGGAAATTCTTACATATCAAAGAAGTTTGTTATCAGAAATCATTGTCCAAGGCAAATGCCACTTCTGTGCCGTCCCCCAAACACTTATAAAATAAAGTTGAGCCCCAGTCAGGGCAGAGATGCCTGCCTGGTGACCAGAAAGACTCTGGAGCCTCTCTCATCCCTCCCTCGCCAACACTGTCCATCCTTCAGAGACCCCTGGACCCGGCCGGAGCCGGTCTCCAACACTCATACATTCTATGTTTACAGTAGCCACTCAAGAAATACTTTTTGGTTTAATTCATTAGTGTTCCATGAATGATGAAAGGTAGCATTCTAGTTCCCTGTGATCATGACCCAAGCTTAATGATACTGAAGACATATACAAATAAAAATTTCAAAGGAGTATGATAAATTATGATATGTATACCTAAGATGAGATGGAAAAACATATTGTCTCTACTTGTAGATCAGAAAGTAATTATTTTTTTGAAAATGTTTATGTATTTATTTTTGAGAAAAAGAGACAAGGAGAAACAGAGAGAGAGGAAGACAGAGAATCACAAGCAGATTCTGCACTGACAGTACAGAGCCTGATATGGGGCTCAAACTCCTGAACAGTGAGATCATGACCTGAACTGAAACCGAGTCAGATGCTGAATCAACTGAGCCGCCCAGGTGTACCAGGGAATAATTTTTGAAAGATCATTGAGCTGAGCCTTAAATGACATCCAACATTAGAGATAAAAGATAGGATGAGGACTTTTATAGTGATTAATATGTCCAGAATCATACAGGTAAAAAATATAGGTGACATTATAAAATTGATATGGTTGGAGTTTGAACTGCATTTGGTAAAATGGCAACTTAAGAAGGCCTAGTGGTATAAATAGCAGGATAAAAGACTGTGTGCTAACTTATTGGTCTATACTTCATGCTAAATTTAAAGGGAGATAGTAACAAAGTAGGAGGGTAATATAATGAAATTTGTATTTCATAAAATTATTCTGGCGTTGAAGAGAATTAAGACCCCTGTGTGGGGACTGAGCAGATTTTTGTAATAATGTAGTCATGAGGATCAAACCTATAGCCAAAGCATTGAAAATAAAAAGAAGGGAATGGATCTCAGATTTATTAACAGCTGAAATAGCTAGAACTTGGTGACCAACTGAATTCAGGTAGTAGAGAAGAGGAAGAAATGACTTAGGAGACTGAATAGAGGAGGATATCCTTCAAGGGAAATAGTCGATAAAGGAAAAGAGGAATTGTGGTACAGAAGAAAGTTAATTCTGACCTGGATTTGGAGAAACCTTCATAGAACTTCTAAGCCCTTCTCACCTTCTTTCCTGGAGAAATACAGTAGCTTTCCAAGTGTTTCCCTGGGTGCCCTGGCATTTCACTCCCCTCTAGCAAATGGGAGTTGCTGGGTTTCAGAGGAAGAAAGATGTAGCTGACCCCAACTTCTGCCTTTGCAACAAGCTCTGTCAACATGCATCTTACATTTTTAAGTTTCTGATAACATGTTTAAAGTACTGTGTCAACATTGGCATTGCTCTGGCTCTGAGCTTCTTTATCTGTGAGGTAACACTTGCATACATTTATTGAAGTCACGTTTAATGTGGTATTTTGTTTTTTTGCAACACTCTAATACACTCAAATACAGAGAAACACTATGAATGTAGGGGCAAAGATGAGGAGCTTGGGAAAACAAAGTAGATGAGAAATATACTTTTGAGAGATATCAGCACCTAAGTGATAAAGTCTTGCATATAATTCGTTTTTAATAACACTGATCATAGGTCTTATGTTATCCATTCAACTTCTATTCAAGTTATCTCTAGTTTGCCTTCTGTAATGCAGAGATTGGGAAAAGAAAAACTACATTTTCCAAACTTATTTGGATTCAGGTTTTTAGATGTGATTTAGATTTGGCCGATCACGTGCATACATAAGATATTGGAACACAAAAGTGAAATAGAGGCCATATGGCAGCTTCTTCTGCTATTTCACCTGGCAAACATGGATATTAAGGCATTTGCTGTTTTACGCAACACATCAGCAGTTGTACCATAGTTCAGAACAGGCTCCATGAAAGCAGAAAGACAGAGACAAACACCAATTTTGCAGGTGCAAGTTGTAGGAGGTGCAGTGTGGTTCTGGAGACAAAAGCAAAAACTATATATGTATTTTCATCATTGTGTTCTCCTGAATGTCTGTTGGTGTGTGAGTATGTGATTTCCAAATCATGGTGGATTTTGATTTTGGTAATTACTGGTTGTGACAGTGTAAATGTGGTTTGGGGTTTATAAGTTTATGACATTAAAAGAAATTTCCTTGGCATTGTGTTCTTTGGAGTGATTTGAATAGTTGTTCTTGAAATTCAACCTGCATTTCCTTCTTCAGCCCTCCTACTGATTTCTTAAGCCTTTTAGAATCTTATAATAATATCTAATTAATGTCTTTTAATATCCTTAAACAATTTTCTCTTTCTTAAACTACCTAGAATAGACTTTTGTTTTACTTCATACTGACAAATACTAAAACTATAATTGGTTTATCATTATTACATACATTATACATTAATTATATGTTTTTTGTGACAGTCTTTTTTTCCTGATATCTAACAAAATGTTAGCACAGAGCAATTCGTAATTTTATATAAATATATAAATAAGAATTATATTCAATCTAGTACCATATTTGTGTCAATAGTTTTAGTTCAAAATACTCCCTTCTACTAGAGTATAAAAATAGCAACAAAGAAGTAAATTAAACTTTCATTGTGAAAGTTTTTATGGGGAAATATGAAAGGTGAACCCCTGGCATTTAAAGTGCCAAATGTATTCAGACATTCCTTTGAAGGAGGTAAACACTACACAGTGTATACATTGTTTAATGACAGGTTTACATGATGTGACAATACCCTCTGGCAGTGAATAAATTGATGAATACAAGCTAAAGTGCCTGAGTAGATCTCACTCTCTGTTTATCCAATGTTTCTAAATAAATTTTCTTGTAAGTTTGCAAAGAATTTCTAGCCCTAAGCTTTTTTACTGACCATTTCTGGTTTAGTTTGAAAGATATTCTTCAACTTAATGTGGACAATCGTTGGAAAGAAAAGAAGAACACATAAAGACAAAATTTGAAATATTATCCACAGTTAGTCATAGCCTTATCATTATTAAACTTCTGCTTAGCATCTATCAGTCTATTAGTCATCAGGAAGCAGGATTGTCCTTATACTTAAGCAGACTAAGTAGCATTCAGCCTAATTTTATTTGAGAAATTATGCATGGTGGTTAAGCCCTTTATCTTAGTGTTCTGACTACATTGGTTCAAATCCTAAATCTATTACTTACTAGCCAACTGACCCTGAGTAACTTAATTAACTTATTGGAGGCTGAATTTCTGTACCTATTAATTACCTATCAACTATTCTGCATCTATTCATATTTTTAAAATAGTTTTAAGAGGATAAGCACCATCAGAATTACACAAAGATTGATTTTTATTTCTCCTAAAGCATGTGGCTTGTGCTTGTCACTTATTAAAGGCTAGTTTATAAAATTACTGAGGAGCCCCTTATTTGAAACATCTTCCTCACAGTCTTGTTAGTTGTTGTAATCAATAGTTTTAGCTTTAATCAATAAAGGTTATCTAAAGATGTGCACTTAAATTCCATTTAGGCATTAAGTTATAACAAATGCCTTTACTAAACTTCTATAAGGGCTTGTGTCAGAGGATGTGATATCCACTTTATAGAAAAGTACAATCATATGGTGCAGGCAAGTATATTTTGAATGGAAAAAAAGAGGGTGAGAACATATTATGAGAGAGGGGATTACAGAAAAGGCAGAAATCTTAGGTCACTGTAAAAGAATCCTACTTAATTCAAAATTTTTAACAATGACAATGATATTAATAGAATTTTGAGTGTCTAAACAAAATTAACTGAGAAATAATTAATAAATATGATTTCAAGTACTCAGAAAACTAGAGTTAAGGCATAACAACTAGTGATGATGTCTTATTCGATATTTCAAATATAACCGTTAAGACTCATTCATCTGATAATTAATCAAATTTATAAGATGTTCTTCTTATCCAATCATATGTATATATGTACATAAAGGGGTTACAGTGATTTCTTTTGGTCCTCTAGTTGACATTTTTGTGTTACTTTGGCAAGACTTAATGAATTTTCAGTGAACTGCCCAGGAGCAATTGTGAAGGTATTATAGGTTTTACAGAGGCACTGAGTATATTAATTTCTTATGACTTGAGCTGTTAATATATTATTCTAGCACGGTTTTTAGACAGTTAATTAAAAATGCTTAACAAGGCAGTATATTGCAAAGTACTTAAGGTAATCACTAAAGTAAGACATTCACAAAAAACACAGAAGAAAAAAAAATACCTTGATCATAGCAACAAAACAAATGCCTTTGTTATACCAAATAAGTGTTCATTAAAAAATCATTTCTGTTTCTAATATTGTTGGGCACTATCAGTCACAGGGTGGATTTCATCATAAACAATGCAATGATATTGCTGTAAATGTGTTATGTTCCGATAATACAGTTGGTAACTAATGTTACCCCATGAACAGAATGTGTTAGAGATATGACTTAATTGCTTTGCACCTCCATTTACACTTTCTCAAGATGTTTTATCATAATTTTCAAATATCAGTTTCAATATCATATTAATTTATTTCTTGGAACAAAATATTTGTAATCTTTCTGTCTTCTGAGGGCCTTTGGTATAAATATCTTTGAAAGCTAGGACTACGTTCTGAGGAGAGATATTGCTATAAATAAAGGCTTAAAGAAATTTATATTATTTTAGGTTGATTTAGAGCATATTTATTATGGCTAATATCAGAGAGTGTGATTTAGTTCTTTATAGAAGGTTATAATTTAGAGCTAGAAAACATGAAAATTTGTACTCGTAAATATTTATTGTGTGGGCAAAAAGGCTTTCATTTTTACAGAGGGATATACAGTGGTTTTTCTGTTTGTTTGTTTTTTTAATTTTTTGATATACCAATTTGCCTCAATAAAGGTTAAAATAAATTTTATTTAATGTTTATTCATTTTTGAGAGAGAGAGGGAAAGAGAGAGAGAGAAAGCATGACACAGAATATGAAGCAGGCTGCAGGTTCTTTGCTGTCAGCATAGAGCCCAACCAACTCAGGGCTTGAGCCCACAAACCATGAGATCATGACCTGAGCCAAAGTTGGACACTTAACCAACTGAGCCACCCAAGTGCCCCCAAAATTTTTTAAATAATTAGTCCAAGGTAAAAGAAAAAAAAAACAGACTAATTTATGGGTATGGCAACATTAATACAACGGCCTTCTCATTCATTCCATATATCTTTTCAGTAAAATTTGTAGTTTTCTTAATTTTTTTAAAGTTTTTACTTAAATTCTGGTTAGTTAACATACAGTGTAATATTAGTTTCAGGTGTACAATGTAGTCAATATAGTGATTTAACACTTTCATACAATACCCAGTACTCATCACAAGTGTACTCCTTAATCCCTATTACCCATTTAACCAATCCCCACACCCATCTCCCCTCTGGTATCCGTGAGTTCATTCTCTATAGTTAAGAATCTCTTGGTTTGCCTCTCTTTCTGCACCCCTCCTTTGTTTGATTGTTTTGTTTCTTAAACTCCACATATGAGTGAAATCATATGTGTTTCTTTCTCTGACTTATTTCACTTAGCATAATATTGTTTGGCTCCATCCATGTGGTTGCAAATGATAAGATTTCATTCTTTTCTATGGCTGAGTAATATAGTCCATTATTTGATATGTATGTGTGGGTGGGTGTGTCATGTGTAAGACCTCTTTCTTATCTGTTCATCAATCAATGGACACACTTGGACTATTTCCACAATTTGCTATTGTGGATAATGCTTCTATAAACATCAGAGTGCATGTATCCCCTCAAATTAGTATTTTTGTATTCTTTGGGTAAATACCCAGTAGTGCAATTGCTGGATCATAGAGTAGTTCTGTTTTTTTTAAGTTTTTAAATTTATTATTTTTGAGGGAGAGAGAGAGAAAGCACATGAGCAGAGAGGAGGCAGAGAGGTTCTGAAGTAGGCTCTGTGCCGACATCAGAGAGCCCAGTGCAGGGCTCAAACTCATGCAAACCATGGGATCATCACTTGGGCTGAAGCCAGAGATTTAACCCACTGAGCCACCCAGGTGCCCTGAGTAGTTCTACTTTTAACTTCTTGAGGAACATCCAACCTATTTTCCAGAGTGGATGCACCAGTTTGCCACCAACAGTGCAAGAGGGTTCCTCTTTCTCCACATCTTCATTAACACATGTTGTTTCTTGTGTTGTTGATTGAAGCCATTCTGACAGGTGTAAAGTGATATCTCATTGCAGTTTTTATTTGCATTTCCCCAATGATGAGTGATGTTGAGCATCTTCTCATGTGTTGGCCATCCATATGTCTTCTTTGGAAAAATGCCTGTTCATGTCTTTTGCCCATGTTTTAATTGGATTATTCATTTTTTGGATGTCGAGTTTTATAAACTATTTATGTAATTTAAATACTAACACTTTATCAGATGTGTCATTTGCAAATATCTTTTCTTATTCTGTAGGTTGCATTTTGGTACTGTTGTTTCCTTGCCTGTGCAGATTTTATTTTGATGAAGCTCCAGTAGTTTATATTTGCCTTGTATCTCTTGCCTCAGAAGACATATCTAGAAACTTTCTATGGCCAATGTCAAAGAGGTTACAGTATGTGTTCTCCTCTATGATTTTTGTGCTTCCAGATTTCACATTTAGGTGTTTAATACATTTGAATTTATTTTTATGAAGCGACAGAAAGATAAGGAATTGATCCCATTTACAATTGCACCAAAAACAATAAGATACTTAGGAATAAACCTAACCAAAGAGGTAAAAGATCTGTACTCTGAGAACTATAAAACACTGATAAAAGAAATTGAAGATGACACAACGAAATGGAAAGACAAACCATGCTCATGGTTTGGAAGAACTAATATTTTTAAAATATTTATACTACCCAAAGCAATCTACACATTTAATGCAACCCTTATCAAAATACCAATGGCATTTTTCACAGAACTAGAGCAAATAATCCTAAAATTTGTATGGAACCACAAAAGACCCTCAATAGCCAGTGTGGGGCTTGTTTGGATTCTCTCTCTCCTTCTCTGTCCCTCCTCCACTTGCATGCCTTCACTTTCTCTCAAAATAAATAAATAAACCTAACAAAGAGCTCCATTTAGGAACATTTTATTTATAATTCAAAACATGTTAAAATAGTATTTCTGATTATGAATATTTTAAGTCTTTTTCTTTCTTATATATTGGTCATCATTCAAGGTAGCATATAGGAAACAGGAGGTAATATTACAAGTGATATTAATGTAAAATTTAATGACAGCTCATTAAAGCTATCAAAATACTAAACACAACCTAGGGTTGTTTCATGAGGCCTGTTCTTAAATACCATCTCTATTAACTTACCTCTTAAAAGAAGAAAAAAAGAAGAGCTTAGACATCTAGTGGTCCTATGTGAGGCTCGAGTGTGAAGCACTACACTGAGTAGCTACGGTGGATGACACTTATCTCATCCTAGAGTATGTTATAAAGCACCTTTTTATTTATATAATTAATAATATTATTATTAATTATTATTTTATTATTATTAAAACATATAAGGGAATAGGATAGGAGGTTAAGAACTGAGCATTGAAGAAGTCATCTGCTTCAAGAAATAAGAAGTAGACATTATTTTCCCTCTTCTTTCCACAAGTATACCTGGAAATCCTGAATATTGTATATAAAACAAACATAAGAAAAGTCTTAAAGGTATGGGAATGAAGACAGATTGGCAGGGACCTCAGAACCCAAAGAATGACACAGTCGTAGGTACTTGGGTTTTTGTTTTTTTGTTTTTTTTTTTATTTTTGCCTTTTATATCCAGGATTCATGACAGAAAATCTGACAACCTAGAATTGCCAACAGGCACAACAAAAAATAAGTTTCAACAAAGGCTTGCTGTCTCTAGTCAAAGGATCAAAAAAGAGGGGAAGTCTAGGAAGACAGAAAAGTTTTAGAAAATTTCCACTCTACTGCAACCAAACATTGCAAATACTATGGTCCCATCAGTATTCATAGCAGCAGAAATCGAATAGGTTGTCAAGAATTCTAACCTTACAGTGCTGTACCAATGTCCCCCAAACTCTCTGCTACAGTGGTGTCAGAGGACAAGAAGGGAACCAGAACTTTCATCTCAGATAGTAAGGAGGCCTCAGTTGTAGTGACAGTGAAGACTACATGGGATCCTGGACTTGCACCTGCACTGATTATGAGGCAGTTTTCATCCCTCCCTTTGTATCAGAGAAGGCCTAGTAGGGAGTTATCTCTCTCTTTTTGTGGAGTCAATGGAGGCCACTTGGGTAGCTGTAATGAGGACTCCTAGCCTCCTTAACCAAGGACAAATCAATGGAGGCTTCGAAGAAAGCTTGGATCCTCATCCTCACCTAGAAATCATGACAAACCTTCCTCCTCAGGTGTCAGTGGAGAATTTGAGCTTCTATTCTTCTATTCTACTTATGACGCAATAGTCCCTCACTCCAAGCCAGAACCATATCAGAAGAAGCTGGCAAAAAGAGCATGTTTAAGTTATATCCAGACTATCGTAACATAATGCCTCAAACCTTTAGAGAGCAATCAAAAGAAACTCATCATACCAAGAATAAGGAAGACCTAAAATTCAATGAACAAGTCAATGAATACCAACATTGGGGTGAGAGAGACATTAGAATTATCTGACAGTGATTTGAAAGTAGCCATCATAAAAATGATTCAAGGAGCAATTACAAAGGTGTTTGTGCAAGCAAACTGGATTCTATCAAAAACTGCACTAAGAATGATATTCTCCATACATGTAAGTATATAGAATAGTATATGTGCAAAAATAATTAATTTGATCATTGTAATAGAAAAATTCATGTTGTGTAAAAACTAAAAGACTTTGATAAAGAAGATTTAAGTCAGCTGTGGAACATTGATACTATGAAAAGGTGTAATCCTCAAAAATAAATGAGGCAGTTCTCTTTGCATTGATAGGAACTAATTTACCAGTTAAGTAAATAAGTATGATGCAGAAATGTGTTATACGGAATAGAAAATAAATATGTATTTATTTCTTTTTAATTTGAGTATAGTTGACACACAATGTTACATTGATTTTAGATGTGCAATATAGTGATTCAGCAAGTTTATATATTGTTCAGTGCTCACCACAGGTGGAGATGCCATCTGTCACCATCCAACCCTATTACAACATGATTGACTGAATTCCTCATGCTGTGCCTTTTATTCTCATGACTTATTCATTGCACAACTGTAAGCCTGTATCACCTACCCTGCTTCTCTCATTTTCCCCGTCCCCCACTCCCCTCCTCTCTGACAACCATCAGTTTGTGCTTTGTATTTACAGATCTGACTCTGCTTTTTGTTTGTTTATTCATTTGGTTTTCTTCACATATAAATGAAATCATATTGTCTTTTTCTTTCTCTGTCTGATTTAGTTCACTTAGTATAATTTCCTGTAGGTCTGTTCATGCTGTCACAAATGGCATGATTTCATCTTTTTTCGTTGCTGCATATTATTCTAGGTATGTGTGTGTGTGTGTGTGTGTGTGTGTACACCACATGTCCCTTATGCATTTATCTATGGATTGACAGTTGGGTTGCTTTCATATTTTGGCTGTTTATTATTATAAATAATGCTGCAGTAAACGTAGGAGTACATATATATTTTTGAATTAGTATATTCATTTTCTTTAGATGTAAATATAGTCATTTAAATATTATTTTAAAATGGAATTATTTTTAAAAATACCTATATACACAAGTACCTATTCAAACTTAGAATATTTCTAGAAACATGTATAGAAACTGGTTGCAGTGGCTGTGGGAGGGGGGTGTAGGGGTGTAAGGAAGGCACAGGGGATATTTATAGATCCATGGCCTGTCCTCAAGTTCCTGCAACTCTTTATTGGAATACAACTTTTATGGGCTATTGACATGATTATTTTTTACTGGTGTCCACTGATCTACAAGTTATTTTAGAATAATAGTTGCACTTGCTACTGGGCCCTGATTAGTCTCTAGCATCTTTAGCCTCTGTTTTCATTTCACAAGCCTCTTCCATAGCTATCCTTTCTAGTGGGGAAGCATCTCCACCTCACCACCAGACATTGCTAACGTATTTCCCAACACCATATTGGACAGGGTAATGTGTAGATGGTTTTCTGTTTCTTTTCCTATGACCTAGACAGCAGATTTCCCCAAATATGACAGAATAACTCTACAACTCTTATTTCCTGAAGTTTGACACCAACACTGGGAGAATCCATGCTATCAGGATCTCTTCTTTTCTCCCTTTTCCTGCACTATCTCCCTGGTATCAGCGACACAGGCCTTGGAAGGTTCTCTTTCTTACAGGCTGGGAACATCCCTTACTCATTGTATTAGGCAGGATTCTCCAAGGAAACAGAACTAACAGGATGCTTTTATATTACATACAGACTTGCTAATGTGATTGATTAATTAATTCCTAATTGTATCTTCTTTGAGTAGAAAGAAAAATATGTCCCTTACATGTAATCTCATTAATGCTACTGATTTCTTTTCCACACTTCACTTGTCACTTTCAATAAAATATGAGCTTTCTGTTTGGCGTTTTGCAATGAGCAAAGATACTTTAAAAATAAAAAATGGTTATACTTTCAATGTTTTTGAACTAAAGGTTGCTTTTTTTCCCAAATAGAGACTGAAAAGCATGTGTTGCCTGTTAGATACTGACACTTGGATATGGCCAAGGCATTTATTTTTTCATCCTTATAAGCAGAACTGTCTAGGAACAGATAGCACAAAGTCAAGCTTCAGTCTTCTCTGAAAAGTAAACAATGAATCTTTTTGAAGGATTTTGACAGGAAAACAATTGTTTCCAGCTGAAAGGACATAAGTATAGGATGTGTACATTATAGTGTTCATGTCAAAATTCAGAAACTATAGAGGCTTTTCACTCTAACCTAGGTGGTCCTGCACTGATAGCTGTTGTTGATTTCATATGTATTTAGTTTTTTATTTTAAAAATATAATTTATTGTCAAATTGGCTTCCATACAACACTTAGTACTCATCCCAACAAGTGTCCTTCTCAACGCCCATCACCCACTTTCTCCTCTCTCCCACCCGGCATCAACCCTTAGTTTGGTCTCTGTATTTAAGAGTCTCTTATGGTTTGCCTCCCTTCCCTCATGGCCTTCTGTTAAGTTTCTCAAGATCCACATATGAGTGAAAACATATAATATCCGTCTTTCTCTGTCTGACTAATTTCACTCAGCATAATACCTTCCAGTTCCATCCACATTGCTGCAAATGGCCAGATTTCATTCTTTCTCATTGCCAAGTAGTATTTCATTGTATATATAAACCACATTTTTTTTTTTTATCTGTTCATCAGTTGATGGACATTTTGGCTCTTCCCATAATTCGGCTATTGTTGAAACCACTGCTATAAACATTGGGGTACATGTGTACCTATGCATCAGTACTTATGTATTCCTTGGGTAAATTCCTAGCAGTGCTATTGGTAGGTCATGAGGTAGTTCTATTTTTAACTTTGAGGAACCTCCACACTGTTTTCCAGAACAGCTGCACCAGTTTGCAGTCCCACCAATGGTGCAAGATCCAACAAACACATGAAACAATTCTCAACATCACTCCACATCAGGGAAATACACACTGAGATACCACCTCACACCTGTCAAGGTGGCTAAAATGAATAAATCAGGCAACTATAGATTCTGGTGAGGATGTGGAGAAACAGGAACCCTTTTGCATTGTTGGTGGAAATGAGGTCATTTTAGCTGAAGCTGATGTCATGGTACATTGTCTCCTTTGCTTTTAAGCTTTTAAGGAAAGTCTTGTTGCCATTAGAAGTCTTTTTGCTCAATCTCTTCTTTTATTTTTTCCAATGTTTTATTTATTTCTGAGACAGAGAGAGAGAGGGAGCATGAGCAGGGGGAGGGTCAGAGAGAGAGGGAGACAGAATCTGAAGCAGGCTCCAGGCTCTGAGCTAGCTGTCAGCACAGAGCCCAATGCGGGGCTTGAACCCACAAATCGTGAGATCATGACCTGAGCCAAAGTTGGATGCTTAACCATCTGAGCCACCCAGGCGCCCCTGCTCAATCTCTTCTGAAGGAAGAAGCACACTGAAAGATTTATCGAGATACAACTCATTATGTAAAATTTAGGTTTTCAACTTCATATTTCTCACTAAAAATAAATTATTGGTCCACTAAACAACTGACTTTCAAAAACATCAGAGAATGTTTGTATAATCAGAACCTAATATAGTGCTTAGCCCACA
This sequence comes from Crocuta crocuta, assembly GCF_008692635.1. Classification (NCBI taxonomy): domain Eukaryota; kingdom Metazoa; phylum Chordata; class Mammalia; order Carnivora; family Hyaenidae; genus Crocuta; species Crocuta crocuta. The sequence continues at coordinate 1,186,293 of NW_027529638.1, read as the reverse complement.
ATAGGTCCTTTGTAAATGCTCACTGAAGTGAACTGAATTTACCTGTTTAATTAGCAGTAAATGAGATTATCCTATTTATGAATTTCAAAAGGGATATTACATTTATGTGATCAAATATAAACTAGTAACAAAAATCAGAGATGTGATATTTTGTATGGTCTTTATTCATGCTAGTATGTGAAACTGGGAAAGAAATGTAAAGAGGTTCTAAATGCTTTTCCTAGGACAGGAATAAAAACACAAAGGGAAGCATTAATGTATAGAATTGGGGAAGTAATTACCAACTAAGGGTCATCACTAACTACATAAATAAAAGCAAATATTAAACAACAAAAAACCTGGGACACAAAATTTTTCTTGGCCCAACTATGTCTCATTTCTTTTTTATTTTTTACTATAAAGAATATCCTTTCCAACAACAAAAGACCNTGGAGGAGGGCACTTGTGGGGATGAGCACTGGGTGTTATGTGGAAACTAATTTGACGGTAAACTACTTGTAAAAAAAAGAAAAGAAAAGAAAGAAAAAAGGATGTCCTTTCCATTAAGACCACCTTAAATATATTGGCTTAGTGCAATTGACCGTTTTTTTTATTAATTTGCATATTAGTTGACACAAATAAGTGTTATTCCAATTATTTGCAAAGATCCTGAATGTAATATAGTAAGAATGTTTATTTTGGATGGCTAAGGCATTAAATTTCATAAAAAATTAATTTTCAGATAAGGTACATGAACTCACATGTACATGAAATGTGGCCTTTTATGTTTTCAAATTTGATAGCTTGTCCATAAGCACACATTTGTGAATTTTAATTAATGCTTATAAACTCAGGTCAATGAATATTTCATTAAAATTCACTAATGACTTACAAGAATTTCACATAGGTTAGTATCAACTTTTGAGAACTTTGTATTGGAAATATTTTAGAATCAATGTAGTAATATTACAGTTATTTAGATGAATTCTCTATTCTAATTGCATTTTATTAGCCTATCTAAAAATATTATATGTTTTCATCAACTGTTTATATAATTTTAGTTAACAGGGTTAGACACTATGAAAGCCTGCTTATCTAACTGTATGCATCATGCAGTAGATAGATTCATAAAATCCAAAACTTTAGGTTCTCCTCCACCCTGCATATTTATATGGTGATATCCTGGTGCTGTTACTTAATTCTGTCTTTGGACTGACTTTCTATTTCTTTTGTTGTCATCTGCTTCTTTATTTTTTAATCTCTTCCTGTTCCCTCTGATTAGATTCCTACCTTCTGCCCTAAACAGAGTAGTTTAGACTAAATGAAGGCACTCAGATAGAAATAGGATATGTGTTATGGCACTAAGATGGAAAAATAGTAAAATATTTATTAAAAATATGAGAACATTGACAAGGTGATGTTAGTTCACTGAGTAGTCATTTTAAAAGCATCAACTGATTATGAGTCCATGGGCCGATACTGGGGATAAGAAGATAAACTAGAAATAAATATGATCCTCAAGAGGTCACAGTCAGAGAAAAGGTAAACATTAACTAAATTATTACATTATTATGCCAAAATAGATATCAGATGTGATTACTAGACACTGTGAGAGGTTAAAAGGATGAATTAATCAAAAGAAATTTTGACAATTAATAAAATATTTGATTTTATTTACATGGATTTATTTATTTTCATGAAATATTTACATGGATTGTAACAATTTCTAAATATTAGTTTTTCCATACACATTATATACTTAGCTCATATGTATTTGTATCTGTACCACCAGTGACAAATTTAAATGTTAGATCTATTTCATTTCTTATCCCAACACTTTTGTAAATGATATACATTTCTGGCTTTAGATGAGATATCCTAACAATATAAAACTAATCTTGAGTTTTTTATAAACTATTGGATGAATGATTATTACATGAATTTATTGAAAAAATATTTGCCTTCCAAAGGCTAACATAATTGTTTTGTAGGAATATATACATGATTTTAAAACACTTTTGGTTTCTAAATTAATAATTTTTACCCTAGAGCCACTTTCCAAGTGTCATGGTGGGGTAATTGGGAAGTTTTCAGTTAGCAATAATCACACCTCAGATAAGCCTCATTGGCTATGATATGGCCACTGCGCAAAGCTAGAGCCACTTTCAGAATATACAGAGTGGTTGTGTTTTAAGAACAGAATCTCAAAGATATATGAAAGAAGGGTTGGGAAAATGTGTAAGTTTGTGTATAGAGTTTTTTCTTTAAAAAAATAAACAGTTATGTTGAGGTACACTTGATACACAAAAAACTACACATATTTAATATATACAGTTTGATTAGTTTGGACTTACATAAACACTCATTAAACCATTACCAAAACCAAGGTATTAGGCATGGCCATTGCAACCAAAAGTTTCCTTGTGTCTATTTTTGTTGTTGTTGTTGTTTTATGTATAAGTCTACATAAGATCAAGCCTCTTATCAAGTTTTCAAGTGTATAGTACAGTAGTGTTAACTTTAGTTTCTATGCTGCAGCAGATCTCTAGAACTAATTCATTGTGTGTAACTGAAAACTTGTATACCAAGTGAACAACTCCACATTTCCCCCTTACTCCAGCCCTTGGTAACCACCATTCTAGTCTCCATTCTATTCGTTTGACTATTTTAAGCACCTCATATAAGTGGAATCATGCAATATTTGTCTTTCTGTTACTGCCTTATTTCATTTAGCATAATGTCCTAAGGACTCATTCATGTCACAAATGGCAGGATTTTCTTTATTTTAAGGTGTGGATATATGTGCTAGATTTTCTTTATTCATTCTTATGTCGATTAACATTTGAGTTGTTTTTGTAACTTGACTATTGTGAATAGTTCTCCAATGAACCTGGAGTGCAGATATCTCCTTGAAATCCTGATTTCAATTATTTTGGACTTTTGCCCAGAGGTGGTATTCATTGGTGGGTCATATACATATGGTAGCTCTATTTTTAATGATTTGAGAAACCTTTGCGTTGTTTTCCATAGTGGCTGCACCATTTTACATTCCCACCAGCAGTATAGATGGGTTCCAATTTCTCCATATTCTTGGCAACACATTTTTTTTTTGCTATCAAACTGTAAGAGTTTGTTAAATATTTTTGTATATTAAGCCCTTATCAAATATATAATTTGCAAATACTTTCATTCTGAGAGTTGTCTTTTTAAAATGTATGGAAAGTAGAGGAAAATGGAGATGGCAATTTGATGTAGGTCAAAATGTGCTTATCACAGTGTCAACTTTAATATAATTCACATATTAAAATTGTTTTACCCAAGTCAGTATATCACTTTTTGGTCTTCTGGCATAAGTTCCTTTATTTATTGCCTATTTGGCTACAAAGTGAAAGACAAGTAAAAATTTACATGAAAACATTATAATAATTATATAAAAACTTTACCCTTTGAGACCTTAGAAAGAGGACTTAATAATTCTATGTTTATATTTGAAACGTGTCCTTAGGCTGTATACGGGGTATAGAAGCCTATTTACATTACAGTTTTCATCCCTTCCATTAACATATTTGACTTCTTAAATTCTACCACATCTTTTTATTTTTTAAATTCGGGAAATTTGCTATTAATATATAATGACATTGCTTGTGTTTACCAGAAGAGTGTTATATTTATAAGCTATTTGATAACATGACATAATATCTATAGTTCTCATAAAATATTATTGAAATCTACAAATATTCAGTAAAATCAAATGTAATTATGTGCTCATCATTAAGTATAGCATTGGTCCTTTTCTTGCTATTAGAAAATGAACTGATAAATTTATCACATAAAGTGAATAAAAATATAAAGCAAATTCCCACTGATAGGCTACATTGAACTTTTCCTGTGAATAGCTTCCCCCTCTCTCCTCAGACCAGGGAAATTTAAGGAAAATTGTAATGAAAAATTTACTAATAACTACCTATGATCCACCTAATAAAGGAAAATCTGTTGTTTCTTTTTTTACCTAATGTTAATTTTTAGTAGCATTGCATATATATGAAATGAAATGTTCACATGTAGAAGTAGAAGATTTTCAATTACTTAAAAATTTCAGCAAAACTAAAATTCACTTAACATCTAAAGAAATACAAAAATGCATCTACACAAACACATATGCTATGAATATAAGCATCATTAGTGTATTACAAGTATTTATACTGGCCATTGATATCTATTAAAAGTAAGATTTCAAAATGGTCTTCTCGCTTACATAATTCTGAGCAAGAGTCTACATGGAGTTCCAATGTATTTCCTTGCAAAAAAAAATAATTTTTTAAATGCCTGAATATCACTATTCAAAACATTTTTTAATGAATATTTGCTTTGGGACTTTGGAAACAGGCCCAATGAGTGAAACTTTTTCATGACTGACCATACAAACGGTATTGTACCAGTTAGCTTTAGCTGCAACATCAGTCACCCCCAAATCCAGTTTCTTAAACAACCAACATTTTATCACTTCCTATGAATCTCTGTGTTGATTGGACAGTTCTGCTAATGTAGGCTATCTCAACTGGGCTTCTGCCTCAACATTCATGTCACCCGGCAGATCACCTAGGACTGGTTGATCTAGGATAGCCTCAAACTTATCCATTAGCCAAAGAATTTTGCATGGCGATGCTCAGAAGCATTATGAGAGGCAACTGTCTGAGGGCAGAGATATTGGGACACCTGAATAAATGTAACAATCTATGAGAAATTTTGTAGCTTTAGATAGTTTTAATTTTGAAAATACGTTATTTGAAAGTTTATTTTGGGTGGATATGGAAACGGAGTCTATATGAGGACTTGGCTTCAAAAACAGAGAGAGTGAAACTAACAATAAAAAATGAAGCCAACATTACTGAATATTGTCCATGGCTGGTATACAAACTGATGTTTTCCTTCAAAAATTGTTTGCTTCTCTATTTTGGTCCCAGTATAAACATTTATAAGCTATTAAGTGCCTGAGTGGTTTGAAATACAAACTGATCCAAATTATCAGTGCCAACAGGCTAGGAAATAATAGCCAGCTGACCAAATATGGTATGCAGATAGAAATAAATTATTATTTCTAAACTCTTGTAAACTTTTTGAAAACTAATTTCAGAATGAAATCCATCTGTCCAGATGGCATTTAGACAATTAATAATGTCACAAATCATTACCTTTTTCTTATATGAGAAAAGTTTTACTCTACTCCACCATCATTGCCCAGTAAACAGTGAAACTTTAGAATGGTAAACCATCCACCAAGCACTACAATCATTCAATTTTGTTTTATTATTCGTACATTTTTCCATTTATTTATATTATTCAATTTATATGATTCAATGCATCCTTTGCATAATGGAAATATTAATGCTGACTTAAGGGGATAATTGCAGGAAATACTTAATGAATAATTTTGACATTTTGAAACTGAAAAATGCTATACACCTTCTGTTCCTTTGCAGTTAGGTGCATTCTTAAGAAGCCATCTATTATCAAATCAATATTATAACAAATTCTTTCAGTAGAAAAAAGGTATGTAAGCATTATAGAGTTTTTAACCCATTGATTTGGTAAAAAATATGGAAAGCCACTCCAGCATACTATGTTTATGTGCCAAAGCACTGTGTTTTTTCCAAAATAGAGCAGGATATCCAGAAGATTCTAGTCTCAAATTGAGTAACACCAATGGTGTTTAGTATAATCAAGCCAAATCCCATAATTAATTGGTCGCTTTATGGTTAGGTTTGCATTGTAAAAAAAACTATATTTTCAAATATACAAATTAATAAGCAACCACTTGAAATATTTGCTTTTATGACATACCACTAATTAAAATTTCTGAAGTAGTTCTTTGGAGAATATGCTGTTTCCAAACATATAGCACAGAATATTATGAGAGTATCTTCATCTTGTAGTTTCACCCAAGAATAGATATTGATAAAATTTTGTGGACCAACCTCAAATGTCATTTAAGAAAATCACTTTTTGAATATAATAAATTTAAATAAATTAGTGTTTTCTGGAAAACATGTGTCTGTGTGAATTGTACTTCTTACTTTAGATCTGTAACAAAATCTTAGTGTTTAATGTGTATTGGACAGTCTTTTCATAGCACAGTAAAGGTTAACTTAATATAGTCTCACAATACATGTAAGAGGCAGTACAGTAAAACTTTGGTTTGTGAACATAATTCGTTCTGGAAACATACTTGTAATCCAGAGCACTTGTTTATCAAAGCAAATTTCCACATAAGAAATAATGGAAACTCTGATGATTTGCTCCACAACCCAAAAATATTGATATAGAAATGATTACCATACTTTAATATAATATAAATAATAAAAAATATAAAGAAAAATAAACAAATTAACCTGCACTTACCTTTGAAAACCTTTGTGGCTGGTGTGAGGGAGATAAGAGAGAGGAGGGTTATTGTGTAGGATGACTTCTACTATCACTAATGGAATCACTACTACCTATCGGCTTAATGGAATTTTTCTGCATGGGGGCCATTGTATATGCTCACAAAGATGCTGACCAAAGTACAGTATTAATTAACTCTTGTCATATACTGTATTTAATATAACTGGCAATAAGGCGGCCAAGGAAAGGGTCTATATCTGCAGGCAGCCTGACCTAGATGGAAGCAAAGCATTCCTAAGCTTACTCTTTTATGGAAAAGCAAAGGACTATTCATAGGTCCCTATGAAGTGACAAAATATACCTTAGTGCCAGTTTTGGGGACCTTCCAATGTTCTGAAAAATCACTGCCTGCTGCCAAACACTGCAGTCTGAGACCAAGCACCCAAGCGTGGAAGACAATCACCCACAATCCCATAGTGAGAGAGAAGAACCATTGGCCCAGCTGTGATCATATGACATTTGGCATCATGTACTACTCATATTGCAAGTCATCACTCATTTATCAAAGTTAAAATTTATTAGAAATGTCTGTTCATCTTGCGGAACACTCCCAGAACAAGTTACTTGCAATCCAAGGTTTTACTGTATTATAACCATTTTAAAGCAAGGAAAATATGACAGGTTAAGTAGCTTGCCCAAATTCACACACAATTATTACACATTGAAATACAAAATATGATCTTTGATCTTTTCATAATAAGCAGTACTTATCTTGAAATTGGATAGCTTTATTATGGGATTATATCCCTACCTTCGGTCCATTTCTCCTTTCTCAAATGCTTTTATTGTAAAATTACTCAGAAGTTGGGCTTATCTCATTTTTCATTTCTCTCTAGACCTGGTCTTAAAGTTGTTGATATTTTGCTAGTTTTCTGATTTCTTCAAACATTTTTCTCTTCACATTTTGTCTAATTTTTCTAGATGTTCCCTGTACTTGGATTAGCTGGCAAAATGTTTCCTTACCATTCCTAGAAGCAGAAAGCCTTATACTCTAATCACATAACAAGAAAGGCATTTAATATTTCAGCCAGACAGATTTCTCAATTACCCACAGGTCCTACCAATGTAAGCTTATGTCTACTATCCATGAAGATTTAGCCATTGTATTATCTGAGGTTCTCCATGCAGCAGACATCAGCACAGGATTGGACTTGCAAAGGAATTACTTGGGGGCAATTCCTGTATAAGATAGAGTAGAGGAAGAGCAGGGAGTAGGGAGTGGGCTGGGAGAGCCTGAAGACTACAATGGTGGTTTGACACTTGTGAAAGAAGAAAATAAAGACAAACATTGAGTGGAAAGAGCCTCAGACCACAGTGCAGCTCTGAGAAAGTCTCAGCCAGGCCAACTGGGAGTCCCAAGACAAAGATTACCTTGAGAATAGCCCCATATTGGGTAGGGATGACTTAGCTCTAGAAATCCTACTGTGCCCGGTCACTGGCTGGGAACACTCAGGGAGAAAATGGCCTTGGCCTAGCCAAGAAGGTAGAGTGAATCCAGAAGGTAGAGCAGGTGGAGGCTATGAGCTCACTTACACTTCTTGCAGGAGTTCTCTCCTGAAGTAAGTTCTGAGCAGTGCACTTCCGTGGCTGCTATGATTGCAATGTTACCAATGCTCTTCTGTTTTACTTTGCCCTTCTATTATTTCAGTTTTTCCCTCTAAATAATGAGCTAAATTTAAGTCCAGATTTTTAAGGTTAATGAAAATACCAGGTGAGAAAATATAAATGTAACTGTTCTGAAACAGAGGTGCTAAACAAATTTTAATTATTATGTCACTCCTTAGAGATAGTTCCTTACAACAAATATTTCTTTCATAAGCTTAACAAACTTTAAAACAGTAGATAATAAATACGAGTTTTAGAAATCTACAAGTCATTTGACGCATAATGGCATATACATAAAGACATTTCTAACAGGAAAAGACATTTCTAACAGAAATAGACTACTAAAGGCATATTGTACCTGAGTCCATGCTTAGAATTTAGCATTGCTTTCTGTATGATCAGTTCTTTTTTTAAATTATTTTTATTACTTAAAATTTTTTTTTAAGTTTATTTCTTTTTGAGAGAGAGATAGAGCATGAACACGGGAGAAAAGGGAGACACAGAATCTAAGAAGGCTCCAGGCTCTGAGCTGTCAGCATAGAGCCTGACATGTAGCTCAAACTTATTAATGGTGAGATCATGACCTGAGCTGAAGTCTGAGGCTCAACTCACTGAGCCACCCAGGTGCCCCACTGATACGACTGGTTCTAAATAACATGTGATTTTCAATGTCCTGCACTTAATAGAGCAACTTTAAAGGATTTTAAAATAGTAATTACTGTTGGATTTCCAAGAGGAAATTCAAATAAATTCAATATAAATTCAAATTCATGTTAAAAGCATGTAAAAAGTTACTAATACCAATAATAATTCCTGTGAAAGTAAACATTATCATCAACAGAATTTATAGAATACCAAATTTCATGAACTAAATTATCTACAATAAAAATAAGCAAAATATGTAGGCAAAAGCTCTTCATTTCAAAGTCATATGTCATTTTTCTGGCTGGGTAAAACTGTTTAATTTTGAAGTCACTTACATTTTAAGAAACTTAAGAAATGATCTATAATATTAACAAATGATAGAAGTAGTCTATAGTTTTCCATTATTATAAATGTATATATATCCCAGTAAAAAACTAATATCACAATTAATTTCTCCCTGCCTCAGTAGTTGTGACACCATATTCTTTATTTATTAATATATGTGTATAGATATCTGAAGTGTTAAGATAGAATTATATGCAGTTGGACAATAATTATTTATTAAAATCATTGTCAAAGCTTATTTTTTGAGAAAGATAGAATGAGAGAGAGAGACAGAGAGAGAGGGAAAGATATATATATATATATACAGAGAGAGAGAGAGAGTGAGTGGGGGAGGGGGAGAGAGAGAGTGGTACAGACAATCCAAAGTGGGCTCTGTGCTGACATCAGAGAGCCTGTTGTGGGGCTTGTACTCAGAAATTGTGAGATCATGACCTGAGCTGAAGTCGGACACTTAACTCTGAGCCACCCAGGTGCCCCTTTATTAAAATCACTGTGATTGTAACTGCCCGGAGGTCAATTTGGGGAATAGATTAGAAGTGTGAAAATTACAAAAGTATGACTAATATGTAAAATTAATGTAAACATGCATTGTTTCAAAGTATTGATTGTTATTTTTAAATTTTTTAAAAGAAAATTATGTATTTATTTTGAGGAAGAGAGAGAGAGGGATAGGGGCAGAGAGAGAGGACAGAGAGAATCCCAAGCAGGCTCCCCAGTGTGGAGCATGATGTGGGGCACAATCCCATGAACAGCAAGGTCATGACCTGAGCTGAAATAAAGAGCCAGATACTTAACTGACTGAGACATCTCTGTGCCCCAAAGTATTGATCTTTATTAAAAATGCAAATAATAAGAACAAACCTGGTACATGTATTTCAAATAATTTTTTGTCTTATTTCATGGCACAGGAATAAACAAGTAAAAGTAACACTTCCAAAACTACTTCTTTTTTTTATTTTTGAGAGAGGCAGAGACAGTGTAAACTGGGGATGGGAAGAGAGAGGCGGAGAAAGAATCCCAAGCAGGCTTTGTGCTGTCAGCAAAGAGCCTGATGCAAGGCTCCAACTCACAAAACCATGAGATCATGACCTGAGCCAAAACTAAGAGTCAGAAGCTTAACTGAGCGAGCCACCGAGGCGCCCTTCCAAAACCATTTTATAGTGTTCTTACACTAAATTATTACTACCACACAATCTTCAAATTACAATTAGAAATATGCATTTATTATTATTTCTCACTTTTAGCTTTAGAATAACAGTTTTCAAACTTTTGTGTTTCTGCTACACTTCTGATTACCAAAACTGTGATAATACACTTTACAAATATTTTAGCACACACTAAATGAAGGAAGAATAATGAAAATCTATCAATAATACAATGATCTAATGTTGTGCATTACTTATAAAAGCAACTGTATTAATTCCCTTCCTCTTTTTGTCTACCTAAGCATTCTCTTACCATTTGAATAGAAATCTTGCCCTGGGTGCTTATGTGTGCCTGGAATCACAAGATCATTTTTTTTTTTTTGAGTGCCAACTTGATACTGACCCAAATTTCTCACTGTAAGAGACAAGTAGTATACTACCTACCTTATGTTCTAGTGGACAGATATCACTATAACTATGCGTATTCATTGTAGAAAAAAATTCTTTAAAAATTTTAACCAGTTGCCATACTGATTGAGAACTCCTGCCTAGATGATGGACACTCAGCTATGCTTTTCTCACTTTGAATATAGTATCTGGCATCATGAAGTCTTTAAAGAAAGAGTTGAATAAAATGCCTAAAATTACAAAATAAAAAAGTCTACGTTTATTCATTATCCTTCTTTTAAGGTGGTCCTATGGGTTCATTAACAAATAGATGAAGGCTTTCAAGAAATGAACAATAAATTTAGAATTTTAGGTGCTACTGTACTCTTGACAGATTATTTTCAGAAAATTGGCCAACCACCAAAACCCCAAATAGCCATATTAGCAAATTGATTAGGAAGGAAAGTGTACTTCATTTGAAGGTTTTCTACAGGATGAAATATTTTATAAGTAAGCTAGAATACAGATATCTATATCTATTGAATATCCTGTTTCTACAACTTTCGCGAGATGTGGAGAAGTATAAAATTTATGTTAAATGAATAACCTGTTAGTAATTTATGAACTAAAATATAAATCCACATTAATGAAATAAATGAAAATCTTCTAAGTATGTAGGTATAAAACTGATGTACCTTTTTTCCCCACTTTGCAAGAGCTGTTACTAACAGTGATGAAAGAGAAAAGATCCAGAGACAGCTTAACATGTAGACATGCCAACTTAGGAATGGGCATGTCCAGTGTTAAGAAAGAAGCTTTTGCAAAACAATGACATCAGAACACGAGTAGATTAAAAGTACCAGAGAGGGGGAGCCTGGGTGGCTCAGCCGAAGCGGCCGACTTCGGCTTAGGTCATTATTTCATGGTTCGTGGGTTCGAGCCCGGGTTTGACCCCAGGTTCGGGCCTGGGTTCGAGCCCGGCCTCGGGCTCTGGGCTGATAGCTCTGGAGCCTGCTTCGGATTCCTCTCTTTCTGAACTTCCCCTGCTCACGCTGCCTCTCTCTCTCAGAAATAAATAAAAACATTAAAAAAAAAAAAGTACCAGAGGACCAAACTGAATTTGCCATATGTTATCTGGTAACTGTGTTTATACTCTGTAACATAAAATCTATTTAAAATTCTCAAATACTTGCTTATAATCAGCTATAAAATTCTCAAATACTTGCTTATAATCAGCTACAAACCTGCAAAATGGTTTTCTCCTACTGGTAAAATGCCTAGTTAGGCTCTCAGTCTCTGCACTGAGTTTAACAGGAGGAAAGAAGTCTTCTAAGTTTTCAGCACTTTGAATCGCAGATGTTGTCTGTGTAAGCATGTGATCCTAGACAGTGTAGAAATTGGTATCAGAACTGGGAACATACAGGGTTTCTGTTCAAGATCATGAGCTAGCCTCCTTCCATAGACTTAACAAATCTAAAGCCACATAGAGGACAGTTTTCTCTGACAAAACATGAAAACTCCCGAGGCAACCCTTTCATATCTTGCAAACGAGAGGGAAACAATCTCAAAGTGGGTGGGAGAGGCTAAGGTAAAGTCTTGCCATAAACCCCACCCCCAGCCCAGTAACCTGCATTCTGAATGGAGCTCAAAACCTAGAGCTTCTGCCTCAGGAGTATAAGGTCCATAACTTACATTAAGCACCCAACTTTTAAGACTGGCACCTGAGAGAACTAGGAACATATATAACACCAAACAAAGTCAAAACAAAACTAATAATAAAAGAAATCCTACCATTAGTTCTAAGAAAATGTGTTAAAATTTCATAGCACTGAAGTATAGTCAGTCTGAATTGCTTTATTCCCAAATATAATTTGTCTAAAGCTTTGTGGTCCTGTTTGATCTAAGTAAAATAATTTTATAACCTACTATGGATAGTGCTTTCCTTTATCCAGATTTTATAAAGCCTAAGCTAAAAATGTTCTTAAGAGTTTGAGTAGGTTAAACCAAAAAAAAAAAAAAATTGACATTGAACTACATTTTTTTTTTGGTGTACAACTCAGTTTATTCATGGTTAAAAATATAAGCGATGACAATAGCCTTTCAGAGTAATAGGAGTTAAGCTTTTATCACCATAGGTTTTAGTACTTGACCCAGAACCTTGAAGAGAGTGTTACAACTGACATGGAAAAGTGTTATTTAGGTGCTTACACCAAAGATATATATTGCTGAAGAACAATTTTTGAGTGAGAGGTTTATATAGTATCCCTTTATAACCCATACTAAAATTCATGATTGTGGCTGTCATACTTCTGGAGAGCTAAAATATTGTGGCCTAGAAGCTAATCAATAGTATACCAGGTAGAATAAAGTGTGGTATATCAATATTTTTACAACCATTATTTCCTCAGAACACATTACCTAGTATGTGTGGTAATCATAGAAGAAAAATATAACAATATAGAGGTTGCAAAATGGTATACCAATGGTACGTAAAATATAATGATGCTAAGGTATTTCAAGTCAAGTTTTTGCACTTCTCTAGATTTTGTTTTTATGATATTAACCACAAAGTTACAAACTGGACGTAAAGCACACAACATAAATAATCCAAATTATCTCTCATTTTCCTCAGATACCTTCTTTCAATCTTATTTCCACTGACCTAAAGTGAAAATAAAGAGCAATTATAGGGGGGCCTGGGTGGCTCAGTCACTTAAGCATCTGAAATTTCAGCTCAGGTTATGATCTCATACTTCATGAGTTCTCTCTCTCTGACTCTCACTGTGTCTCTCTCCCTCTCTCTCTGCCCCTCCCCTGCTCCCATGTACACTCTCTCTCAAAATAAAATAACTTAAAAATAGAGCAATTATAAGGAATGGGAAATTCACTTAGAATTACTTTTTTAAAATTAGAAAAAATTGTTTTAATGAATTATTTATTTCTGAGAGAGAGAGAGAGAGAGAGGCAGCGTGAGCAGGGGAGGGTCAGAGAGAGAGGGAGACAGAATCTGAAACGGGCTCCAGGCTCTGAGCTGGCTATCAGCACAGAGCCCGATGCGGGCTCCAACCCACAAATGGTGAGATCATGACCTGAGCCCAAGTTGGACGCTTAACCGACTGAGCCACCCAGATGCCCCAACATTTTTAAAAATTTTTATTTTATTTTTGAGAGACAGAGAGACAGAGCATGAGCAGGGGAGGGCAGAGAGAGAGAGAGAGAGAGAGAGGCACAGAAACCAAAGCAGGCTTCAGGCTCCGAGTTGACGCCCAGAGCCTGACGCCTGCCGGGGTTGAACTTACAAACCAAAACGTGAGATCATGACCTGAGTCAAAGATGGCTGCTTAACTGACTGAGCCACCCAGGCACCCCTAGAATTACTTTTATGTGTAAACTTCGAGGAGGTTTTTACTTACTATGAGGATCCCTTACTAGCAGGGGTAGAAGTACCAACTTCAGATAGGACTTGTCCCCTTGTGTTAGTTATAAGTAGTTGGTAAGAGGGAGGTTTTTTTTGTGGACTACTACTTAATAGGAGAAACACTTTGTAACTTTGTCATGTAACTCATGTAACTTTTCTTAGAAAGTTACTGGGGCAGACCAGATTAACTCATAAGGGATTAGTCAAAAGTTAAAGATTCAAGTATATGATTTCTGCACTATAAAAGAACTGCCATAAATAATGATGATGAGGTTAAAAATAACATTTTATATTAGATGTTACATATATATAACTCATATATGATGTATTATATAGCATATCATATAATTAACATGTTTTAGTGCATCTGATGTGGCAGGATCTATACTAAGAATTTAATAAGCATTTTTATTTATAATCTCAAAAAATCTTTATGAGTTTTGTTATTGTGTCTCATTTTAGAAATAGAGACGATAAAACTTAGAAGCATTAAATAATTTAGCCAAGGTTACATAAAATAGCAGAGTCAAGGTTTCTCTTATACAATCAAATTTAGAAGCAGCTATATATCTATGTAGCTATATAAAAAAAAAATGTTCCCTTGGGAAAGAAAACGTGTGGTGTTAAAAGTTCTATAATAATGAATGATACCATAAGGCCATTGTTAACAATGGACAGGAAATACCAACAAAACTACAGCAACAGTTACAATATTTTCAGGATAAGGGTCCACACTGGAACAGAATAATCACAGAGAATGTTTCCCTTAATAACCACAAAACATGGATTTCCCCAAATGTGCTCTGGGACAAAGTGGTTAGGTGACTAAAGTTTTAGAGAAAGTGCCTATTCTTTGCTGTCATGTCATAGTTTGTAGCCTTTCTAGTGGATTGAGAATGATTAAAAATGCTGCTGCAAAGAGTAATATAAATAATATAAACTATCATGGTCCATTCTCCTTTTACATAATCTCTCAGTTAAGTCTCTGTTTTCTTTGGAATATAGTGGCTAAAAACAAGAAGAAACAAAGTGTCTGGGACATAAAGTAGTAGAGGTTTGAAATATGGAAATATATTACTTTCCATGTTAATAAGAATATATGTGTATGCATTTATGCAAAGTGTAGAAAGTTGTAGAGATAATAACAAGGACTCCTACAAAGTCTCTGAATGGCACAATTAACAAAAACTCAATATACCTATTGGTGAATTTAAAAGAGCTAAATCTTCAAAAAATTTTAGCACCAAAAATCATTAGAGATTTTCTTTTTTAAGCCATACAATTGTACTCTCCCATTAAATGCAATTTAATGCACCTTAATTGCATGTGTTTGTATAAATTTCAGTATAAAATTACTCTGTAGCACATAAAATGTTAATTTAAGAAAGTTTTAAAGTTTGTGGAAAATAATATGTTCCAAGTCAAATTAACTCACTAAAGCTTTCCTTACATTTTAATTTTTCTTCAAGCTATTATTTTTTTTCATTTTCAGAAATTTCTTTCACTAAGCTAATTCCTTAGTGTTTTGGGGTCTCAAAGTCTTCAAAGATCACACAAGATTTCAAACACAATTAAGCACATATTAAATAAAATGATTTTATAACCATGTTCTCAACTAAATTGTTATCAACATCAACCATTTCCTCATGAACTATCTACCACTTTCCACAATAAGTGTTTCAGTCTTTTATATTAGTTCAAATGCAATTATTTGTAAAGCAGCAGCTATACTAGCATTGGAAATAATGGTCAAGATATAAAAAGTTAATATAATGCTTGTAGAATAATGTCTTTGTGAATCCTGCATGTTCATACATAATATGTGGTGTTTAATACAAAAAGCAACATCTGTTTTTGAGGAATTTCTGAATTTTGAGGAATGTCAGAAGACATTGTATATGAGAAAAGGAAGCATCACTACAAAGTTTGTTCTTTTAGTTATTGGAAAATATTAAAATTGGTTACATTATATAAAATTAGTAAAACTTTCAACATGATACTGAATTAAAATATAATCTTACTAAAAAGTTGAAATGATAGGAAACATCATTTCTATATCTATCTATCTATCTATCTATCATCTATCTATCTATCTGTATTGCTCAGAAAATTTGAGCCTAGAGAAATCCTTCATAGACTTTTGTAGCCAATCTATGAAACATACACATACACACACACACACACACACACACACACACAGTGTGGGCTAGAATTGCATAAAAATATATTATTGAGATATATGCAATCCTCTATAAATAAAACAATGTTAGATGTATAGGATATAATATTAGAGATAAGAGAATGAATGGAAACAATATTGAGACATATTTGTTTCATATTTTCAGATAATCATTTTAGATTTATAGTCTTATATAATCTTCATAATTAGGCAATGAGTTTGACACTAGATTATATTTTATAGAAAAGGAATGTGAGTATGATTTATAAGATGATAGTTAAGTAACATTTGGTCCCACATTTTTCTGCCACGCTACCAATATTTTTATTTTACAATGTTGTTTCTGTCCCTGTTTCAGAAGAAAAAGGTAATGGAAGACACTTGGAAGATATCGTTTATATAGAAGATAATATATCCTAGTATATATAACATCTATGTATATATTTTATAGATTTCATACTATAATATCCCTATACATATCTATAAGCATGCATAGATATATGGCACATTTACATGCATATAGATTTCTACACTGGCAGTAATTATGAATCAGCAAATATATATTGAACTTATGAGAAAACACTAACACTAATAGAACTTTCAACAACTAGCATTCGTATCTATCAGGAACCATCTAAGTGCTTTCATATTGATTACTTAATCCTAAAGAGAACCTTATACCATTAGTATCCCTGTTATAAAGAAAATAATATTAAGGCCTAGACATGCATGACCACATAGATAGTAAATAAAGAACTTAGTTATAAAACAAATAATTCTTATATACCCTGGACTTGGCTCTTCTCTTGGGTTGCCACTTCTTGCCCACAGTTGCTGGTGTCAGAGTGGTCATTAACAAGAGTCCATTCCTTTAGGAAACAAGGCTTTAGTCAAGCTCAGAATGTCTTAAAATTATATTGGTAGCGACCTGTTAAAATTTTGAGATAATATAAACATTCTAAACCTGTGTGGTGACTTAATTGCTGAAGGAGTCATTGAGAAGACATGGTGTCCAGCTGACCTGAAAGTTGGAAACTGGCAATCAGAGACTTGTCACCCCAATCTCTGTCCTTGGAATGCACTCTCCATCCACCCTTCCCATAGCGGGAACCATTTTCAAGATCACAACTTGGAGAGAGCAATGTGTTGCTGAGACCATCTGGGTAGTACACTGATACTGAATCCAGTTAAAGCCTCTGTATAAACTTTTAGGTTCTGTCAGGCAGATGTGATTTACTTGTCTTGTGCTTGCCTAAGACAAGCCTCACCTGTAGGTTCCTTTGCTTGCTAAACCTGTCATCTGGAGTGGTTTGCCTCATTCTTCAGTCTCTCCTTGCCCTCCATGAATGGGGGCCAGTTGCAGACTTACTCGGGTATCTCCCAAGGTTTTGAGTCAGCATTGGTGCAGTGCAGCATATCCAATCTCCTGTCTTTCTCCCCAAAATAGGAAATTCCAACCTCTCTGTGAAGAATTAACATGTACTTTATTCCTTCCACATCATATTTGCTCCTCTCTTTCCAGATTAAGCTACAGCAGTAGCAGTAGCTACTCTGTTTAGGACACGCATACACATCTCTGTGACTGAGTGCATATATTCAAGACGGGCAGAAGTAGAAGAAAATCCAAATTCTGTATAAGACCTAAGCTATGTTTCAAGTACTATTTTCCCAGTTGATGTTGGGGGTTAACCATTTTGACTAAGTAAAATTCAATAACTAAAGTAATCATTGTTATTTACAATTATCACATCATAGCATGAACCATTTAATTATTTCACTTTTTAAAAAAATTATTTTATTTTTTCTACTTATTAGAATTATGCATGTATTGAATAATCAAAAAGGATTAAAAGGATAAACATGCCGGCTTTTAAGAATGACTTTAATGGTGAGTTGCAAGATTAATATAATTATATCCTTGCACCTATATAACATATAAAACATTTTAATTTGAAGAACTGATCAGACATATAGATAGGTTGATGTTTAGAATGCAACTGTGGCAATACCATCTACCTATCTTTCTTTCTTTCTATCTCTCTATCTATCCTCAGAAAAATTAATACATTTATTTGACTCCAAGAAAAAGCTTTTTGGTAGCAACAGTGTTAAACTTAAGAAAAACATGCCAGCCCTGGTTATTAGGTTAATACCTATAACCTTCAAATGCTTTTTATTTAAATGGTGAAATTAAAATATATTCCCATTTTATTGTTTTCCATTTACTATATTTTCTATATGTCCTAGTATAAATATATTACACGCTGTACACATATTTTAATGTTTGGGACAATTAGGATAAGTAGGACAATTAAGATAATTTGAAGAAATTATAATTCTCAGAAAGTCTGGACTGAGTAATTTATTTTGTTTCATTTTCTAACTTGGTATAGCTTAAACCTATATTTGCACAAGAAAATCAAATTCAGGTTTTATAGCTAAAAACTGATTATCAGAGTGGGGTTTTTAAAAATCACTTTTTAAATATCTAACAATTATTAAGTATATTGAAAAACTCAAAAGCAAGCTTATAGTGATGAAATGAATGCTGGCAATGTAAACTCCCTGAATAAATATATCTCCTTACCTAAGCTGTGTGAGACTTTCAAAGGAGTAAAGATACATACATTTGTAATTCATTCAGAATAATTTTATTTAATTATCTGATTATGGCCCATATAGCCTTTAAAATTAGACAATATTAATAAGGTATTAAATCTTAGATTTCATGAAACAATTTACTCATTTTTAAGCAAGCCATTTATTTTTAACTGGTNCCTTCTATCCCAACTTTCTCTAGAGTCTTTATTAAGAAGGGATGCTGTATTTTGTCAAATGCTTTTTCTGCATCTATTGACAGGATCATATGATTTTAACTGGTATCTTTCTAAAAACAAGGTAGGGCTTATTTCTGTTCTTCATTTGATTGATGGGGAATGAAAGACAGAAATGTTGCATATCACACTCCTTATTTATTTCTGAAAGTGAATGGACTGAGACTCAAATTTTTATGTAGTTCGAATGTTAGAATTTTATGGTTATTAAATTTCAATAAAAGGAAATTTAAAAGGTGATCTACTTAGTTTTTATCTCTACTAAAGGAATTTTTATTATCACTATATTCATTAAGCCCAAACCCAAATGTTCTAAAAATTGATTTTTTTCCTTAACTATTTTGGCATTTAAACCTTCACTGAGCTGACTCGAGCTCAGGTGATGGTAAAACCAAACCAGAACTGGAGTAAATCCGTTTATAGTCTTTATGTAGCTCAACAGTGTGGATATGCTTATATTTTGCTGGAGTATTATGAATGTGTTTCACTAAGAGATGCTGCTAAATTCAGCTGCAAATGTGATTCTATACAAGATGTATATTTTTAAAAACTTGAAAAAATGTGAAATTTAGAGTACATCTGCCCCCATGAGTTTCTGATAAGGGATAGTAGATCTGTAATAGCACCTTCTGCTCCTAGCTCTTGAAAAAGAAACCGTGAAAACCATAAGACAAACATTTCACTCCTACTTAAAAAGTATGCCTTCCAAATTTGTGCAGTCCCTGTCATCATCTATGTGTCCTCTACCTTGATTTCTTCTTTTCACTCTACTTTCTATTTTCATCACATTTTTTTTATTTCTGCCTCACTAATAACCTTTGCTAATGATGCAGCTCTCTCGTAGTGCATATTATATTCCACCAGTTAATCGTCTTATTTCTCCCTAATTGAGATTTCAGACTAGACTGTCCTCATGGCTGAGTCATACTTCTATAATCATCTGAAATCTTACTATGTGACATTAAAAAAACTACAGAAAGTTTGAGCTAGTAAATTGAGTGTGCCGTGAGTTAAAGAGAGTAAAATTTCTATGGAAGTTGCTGAGATAAAATAAGTTTAAAGAGGAAAATTCACAGTTCTTCTGTGATAGTATTGCTGGTTGATCAATATCTTTCCTCCATTCTGTCTTCTCTTGGAAAACAAAACCCTGATTTTGTTAATCCTCTTGCAAGCGTCCAGTCTTTATGAAGACTTCCATAAAGGTTGAATAGGTCATAGTGCTCACATTCGTTGTTATGTTTGTTTTATGGGAACTATGGGTCACATGAAGAGAAATTTTCAGTAGACTTCTAGAAAAGATTTACATGCTGGGGCGCTTCGGTGGCTCAGTCGGTTGAGCATCCGACTTCGGCTCAGGTCATGATTTCACAGTTCGTGGGTTCAAATCCCGCGTTGGGCTCTGTGCTGACAGCTCAGAGCCTGGAGCCTGCTTCTGATTCTATGTGTTCCTCTCTCTCTGCCCCTCCCCTGCTCATGATCTGTCTCTCTCTGTCTCTCAAAAATAAATCAATGTTTAAAAACATAAAAAATAAATAAAAGAAGAAAAGATTTACATGCTATTAAAAAGATATTAGACAAGGCCCAGGTGGCTTCTGAGGGGGCAATCACCCAAGTCATAACGTCAGATGTCTACATATTACTTAAAGTATTCTGGAGCATGAGGAAGGACAACTTCTAAATCATTTGTATGAAGTGAATATACCACTGTTCTGCCTCTTCTCTGATCAAAACAAGGTAAGAATTCAAATAAATAAGTCTCCCTAGAAATAAACATGTCTTATTAATGTTGATACAAAGATCTTAAATAAAATAGCTGGAAAATATTGAAACCTTAAAAAATATAATATGTCCCAACTTGGTTAATTTCAGGAATGCAAAGTTCATTCAGTTTTAGAAAGGCTATTATGAAGTTTATCATATTGATAGTTTTAAGAAATAAAGGTTATGATAATCTCTACAGTTTCTGGAGAACGGTGATCAAAATTTATCATCCATTCCTATTCATTGATATTTGGGCTTTTTCTTATTTTTAAATAAGTTATAGTAAATAATTCAGAAAAGCTAAACAAAACACTTGTTAGATTTCTTGTGAATAGATTCATTAACTTCTCTAATGTTCATTACCTCTGATTTTTCTCACTCTGTTTTTAATCATAACAACTTTTCCGTATTTCTTTTTATTTTTGATCAGTCTTTCAAATGGATTTTCTGTTTGGTTAACACTTCAAAAATACAAAGATTTGACTTTGTTCATCTTATTTATCCTTGTTTTATTTATTTGCACATTGATTTTTATTACTCCATCTTTCTAGTATCTGTTACTCAACTGACTTCTTATATTGATCCCTGATTTCATTAATATTTTAGCTTCTCTCACTCTCTCTCTTTTGGTTTATATCAGTGTTTTTATTTTTTTAAGACTTCATTTTATTGAACTATATAAACAATGTTATATTAGTTTCATGTGCACAATATAATGATTCTACGATTCTACAATTCTATACATTACTTGGTGCTTATCACAGTAAGTATACTCTTAATCCCCTTTACGTATTTTACCACCCCCACCACCTCTGGCAAACACCAGTTTGTTCTTTGTATTTAAGCATCTTTTTTGTTTGTCTCTTTTTTTGTTTGCTTGTTTGCTTGGTTGGTTTCTTAAGTTCCACAAATGAGTCAAATTATATGGTATTTGTTTTTTTTGTCTGACTTATTTCACTTAGTGTGATACCCTCTAGGTCTATCCATCTAGTAATTTCACTACTGGGTATTTACCCAAAGAAAAAAACCAATAATTTGAAAACATATATGTACTCCTATGTTTATTGCAACATTATTTGCAATAGCCAAGATATAGCATCAACTGAAAGAGCCAATCCATACATGAAGGGTAAAGAAAATGTAGTATACATAGGCAATGAAATATTACTCAGCCATTAAAAGAATGAGATTTTGCCATTTGCAAATACTTTGTTTTTAGAACGGTTTTAGGTTTATAACAAATTGAGAGAAAAGTGTAGAGATTTCCCATATATTCTCTGCCCCCATAAATGCATAGTCTCCCTTATTTTCAAAATTACTCAACAGAATGTCACAGTTTTTAAAAATCAAAGATAAATCTACATCACAATTACCTAACATCCATAGTTTGGGGCTCAGTCTTGGACTTGTATATTCTCTGAGTTTAGACAATAGTATAATTATGGTATCCATCATTATAGTGACTAGTATTTTCACTGCCCTAAAAATCCTCTACCTTCCTCCATCCCTGGTAACCATTGATCTTTTTATTTTTTCCATAGTTTTGTCTTTTACAGAAGGCCAAATAGTTGGAATCATACAAAGATACCCTCTTCAGTGTCTTCTTTCACTTAGATATATGCATTTAAATTTCTTTCATGCCGTTCCTGGCTTGATTCTATTGTTTGGATGTACCAGTTTATTAATCTGTCCACCTACTGAAGGACATTTCGGTTGTTTCCAAGTTTTGACAATCATTAATAAAGATGCTATAAACATCTGTGTTCAGATTTTGTGTAGATATAAGTTTTCAGTTTTCTTAGGTAAATATTAAAGAGGATGGTTACTAGATTATATGGTAAGAATATGTTTTGTCTTATAAGAAACTGTTAAACTATATTTCAAATTGGCTGTACCATTTTGCATGCCCAGCAGCAAAGTATGAGAATTCCTGTTGTTCTGTATCTTCACCAGCATTTGGTGATGTCAGTGTTCCAGATTTTGACCATTCTAATAGCCGTGTAGTGGTATCCCATCATTTTGGTTTATATTTCCTGGTGATATATGGTGTGGAACATCTTTTAATATATTTATTTTCTATCTACATACCCTCTTTGGTTAGGTGCCTAATAAAGCGCTTTGACCATTTTCTAATTTGGCTATTTATTATTTTTATTGTTGAGTTTTAAGAGGTCTTTGTATGTTTTGGACAATAGTACCTTATCAAATTGTCGTAAACTCTGGGTCTGGAGTACTTTCTTGTCCAGCAAGAAAGTAGGATGCAGGATTAAAAATGCGCAAGAGGCAAATGTCCAGGAGAAGACAAGAGCCCCGAGTAAGGGTCCTTCTTTCATTTTTTTACGATCAGAAGGCTTACAAATGTGGTAATGGCTGTGCACAAAGAGACCATGAAATTGTGAACATTAACTCATGGGTGTGAGAGAAAGGGGGTTTTGAAGATATGTGGTGTTAGGGGTTTGGGTTAATACAAAACAAAATTCTGGTGCTGGGCAGAAGGTTGTTTACTGCAGACAGGAGGCCTCACCTATGTTTACCTAGGTAAACTAGCCTAGAAGACAAGAAAGACAGAGCATGCTGCCTCAGGGTCAACAAGGCACCTTTCTTTTGCTAATTAGCTCCTCTTTGGTCAACTTCCTCTGCAGCAGCAGTCTATAGCCCTATTTACCTGTTTCCCTAATTTGGTTCTTCCTTCCTGTGAAAGCAGCTTTCTGCTATAGTACTAATACTAAATTGGAGGGCACTTCTGCCCTGAATACCTAATCTTGTTTACCTCATCTTCGATGTTTTCATCCTGAAATCCCCTATTCCTATGTCTTTGTCCTATATTGGGACCTTTGCCCCACTTTACCAATTCTTACTTACCTAATCTTGTTTACTCAAACTTGGGTGTGTACATCCTATGGCTTTCTAATTCTTTACGCCTTGTTAACCCATCAATGCAGGCTCAGGGAATTCCTAAACTTATTCCCCACTTCAAATGTGTCTTTCACAAATATCTTTTTCTAATCTATGGCTTGGCTTTTAATTCTCTTGACATTGCCTTTCAAAGAGAAGTTTTTATTTTAATGAAGTCAAGGTTATTCTCTTGACATTGCCTTTCAAAGAGAAGTTTTTATTTTAATGAAGTCAAGGTTATCAGTAATTTCTTTCATGGACCATGTCTTTGGTATTTTGTCTAAAAAGGCATCACTATACCCCAGGTCATCTAGGTTTTCTTCGATATTACCTTCTAGGGATTTTATGGTGTTGCTTTTTATAGTTAAGTCTGTGATTCACCAAATTAGTTTTCATGACAGGTATGAGGTCTGTGGATGTCCCCACTCTTTTTTTTTTTTTTTTTCCTGTGGATATCCCATTGTTCCAGCACCATGTATGGAAATGAGTGTCTTTGCTCCTTTGAGTTGTCTTTGCTCCTTAGTCAAAGATCAGTGGACTATACTTATGGGGATCTGTTTCTGGGCTCTCTGTTTCATTGATCTATTTGTTCTTTAACCAATACTATACTGTATTACTGTAGCTTTATCGTAAGTCTTAAAATCTAGTAGTATCAGAACTCCAATTTCTTCTCCTTTGATATTGCATTGGCTTTTGGGGAGGCTCAGAGTTGTCCCAAAGTTGTCCAAATGTCCAAAGTTTGGCTATATGATCATAACACCTATTTGTCATTGGCAGACAGTTACATTTGAAAGCATCTGCTCCTCAGAACTCTGGCCTGCACTGCATCCAACAAATTCTCATGGCACTAGAGAAAGCCTTCAGGTAGAAAGTTAAATGTGTTTTCAGTGAGAAGCCATCATTTTAGAAGGAATAGTGAACTGTGAATGCTAGGGAGATAGGAGTCAGCCACCATAGTACCTGCTTTAGTCCACTGAAATACAGGTATCCTTCACATTAAATTCCTTTGTCCTCTTACTGATTCTTCAAGGTCATGATCAGTTTAAATTTCTAAATCAGAAAGATTGTCAAAATAGTACAGTTAGTTGGGCAAGCTACACTCATCACCATTGCACTTGTTTCTGAATCTATAATTGCTATGTATACTCTCTATCCTTTATCATCCACTCTGGACCTGGCTTATCTTAGGTAAGCATTTGTTCTAATGTAGGTTGATTACCCAGTGAAATAACCTATAGTTGAGGTGTCTGAGCCCCTTTAATACTGTGCTTTTCTCCGGGTCTGTTTGCTACAGTTGTCCTTTTGGGTTTCTATCATCAGGCTGGAAGTATAATGAGACACACATGATTTCTCTAGTTTGCATCATACTCTTTCCTGTTTCCATTATGTAGCAACAACCCTATCTTTTTATGATGATCAGGGTCAATTAATCATGACAGCATTGTAAGTCCTTCCCTTGCTTGTCAACCTACTATCATGAATAGGCCAAGTTGACCAGATATGAGCCTTAGATTTAGGCTTATTCAAACTCTTATTATGTACTCTGGTAGAAGTATTACTTCCATTAATGAAGACAGGACTTCTAATCCTTAAATACTTACAGTTATAAAGATTGAAAAATATGAATTTCACTGATAATATTGATAGGAGGAACTACTTCTACTTCCATAGACCCATGTATTCACAAGCATAGCATCATATAATCTTTTTGATGATTCAGTGTCTAAACTGCAGGTTGTTTATATGTGACCAAGTTTATACATTCACTGTGCCTTTCAAAGGGCCTTCAAATTTCCAACTGAGCCAGCAGTTTCTAGTAATACTAGCTATGGTAGTATGTATCCAGATAATACATCTAGAGCACTTGCTACCATTTGTTTACCAGATCCAGTTAATAAAGTTTTTATCAATATGATTGCCATCATATTTTTCCTGCAGAATATAAAAACAATCAAGATCTCTGGGCTATACTGAGACAGAAACCAAAAGTTCACCATAGTCTTAGGGTAAAACAATGAATGCATACAGCTGTTTTTCTCAGAAAGATTGAAACAGCTTTTTATTCTTTTCGTAACAGATGGAAAGTAAAAAGCATTCGTTAAATAAATTCATGCAAAGAACAAGGGCTATAGAGTTTATTCTAGTAAAGAAAACATTTTCCACACAACAGCTGCATTTGGGGTTACCACTGGGTTAAGTTTCTAGAAATCTACTATAAGGTTCCATGGCACATCTGATTTTTGCTTAGGCTACTTAGTTAGGAAATATGATGAGACAACTAACTTCATATTATTTGAGTCTTTAAGATCAATACTAATCTCTGCCATTCAGTGCAGTATGTTTTATTGCTTGTTATTTACTATCTGGATTGAGGTTTGCAGGGGTGAGCAGTTTCATGAGCCTCTACTTGGTTTTTCCTATCATGATCTTAATGCACATGTCAGAGAACTGATGCAATTTTTACGCCAGCTATTAAGTATGTTCGTCACAATTATGTATTCAAGAAACTGGGAAATGACTGCAGGGTGTTTATATGAACCCACTGGACCCAATATGAGATGGCATTGTGCCAGGAATTCATTTTTCACCTCACTTCTACATGCCCCCCACTCTCATATAAGGGCATGACGGTGTATGATCCCAGTTTTGATGTCAGCACACATTCCATATCTGATGGCTTTTGAATGATTTTGTTGTGGAAATCTGGTCTGGATCACTGGCAGAAGAACCAAGCTGCACTCAGATATCTTGGAAGGGAGGAGGTTTATTTTACACCGGTGGGCTCAAAGGAGATCATTCTCCAGAGGTCTGAGCCCTGAGCATCAGTAGAGAGAGTAATTTATAGCCTGTTACTTCCACATTCCTCATTTATGCATGAGACAAGCAGTGTGGGAAAAAGAACCTGGAAGAGGGAGCCTTTGATCAGGGACAGGTATTTCCTTATCAGTCCTGCTGGCCATCTTATAACAGAACTTTCCCCATCATTCCCCTCTTTGATGCCCCTTTAAACAAATCTAGTCTGTATTAGAGGGCATCATCTTTATTACAGTCTGGACTTTTTCCCTTAGTTTCCTGACTGGTTTACAAAGTAGCAGCATTTTTTCGAAGAAGATACAGATGTCTTCTTTTTCTCAGCAGAGAAGAGGTTAAGTACCTGTCTGCTCTGGAGAGCATTTCCTGTCAGGGAACTTATTTGGCTCTGAAGGGACACTAGGGAGTCAGCCAGTTGTTAGTCCCACAGAAAAGCCTATTACTTCTTAGGCCAGTCCCTATCCCTGTAGCTATTTCTGCCCCTAGGAGTATAGGTAGCAACGCTGCTCCCTTAGTCTGAACCTTAAGGCTGACAGTTAATTTAAGCATTAACCTTTTAGTGCAAACATTTTCCCCAAAATGGCATTAGCAACCTTACTGGCAGGCAACCCAACAGACCAAAAAAGGTTACACTACCTTTAAGCTTTTAAACCCCTCAGAATCTTCCACTGAAGGTGCCTGGCTCTTACAAATGGGGCCCCAATTAGAGGCAATCAATACCAACAGAATATCCTATTCATAACAGGAAGGTGAGTGTAAACAGGAACTTTTAGCTGTTTCCCCAGCTTTCTGGGGCAATGTTTGCCAATCTGATGGCAAAGAGTAAGGACAGTTTATCTTATCGGACTGGTGATTCCTCAAGCTTCTGCCGTTCGTAGACCAGCCAGCTTCCAGGGTGTGGCTGGAGCAGGGCTAGAGATCTCAGGGGCCAGTGTCTTTTTGAGGGTCAGTTTAAGCATCGACTAGATCTGGATCACTTCACCAGGTTGAGGGTTCTTCTGAGTTGGTCTTCTTAACTCTGGAGTGATGGGCCCATGGGGTGATGCCTGAAATTTAAGAGCTGAATCCTTTGTTTGGTTGTATATCTGTGAAGTCCACCTCCAAGTCTTTGAGAGGGGTGACCCCCATCCTTTGAAATATCCTGGGTTTATATGGGGTGGGTTTCTAGTAAATGTCAGATCAGGTTTAGGTAGGATGTGGTTTTGCATATTTAGAGATCCTCCTGTTTTGCTGTTGTTTGAACAGTCATATGCCCATTGGGTCTTATTAGCATCCCTACAGAATAACAAGCACAGAAGATCGTATATTGTCGGAGGCCGGCTCCGGCCAGGTCCAGGGGTCCCTGGAGGATGGATGGTGTCAGCGAGAGAGAGAGTGAGAGAGCCCCGATATTCTTTCTGATCACCAGGCAGGCATCTCTGCTCTGACTGGGGCTCAACTGTATAATTAAGTGTTTGGGGGACGGCACAGAAGTGGCATTTGCCTTAGACAATGATTTCTGACGACAAGTTTCTTTGATATGTAAGAATTTCCCAGAACATAGATTTGTACAAGACTCATGCATAACCTTTATCAATAGTTACTGATGTAGCTGATTTAGATGCTTATCCTATGGGGAAGGAAGGTATCTTTGGCATATAAGACAATGTTTTTAGCATAAAAAGGGTGAAGTTAGTTCTTTGTGGGCAGGGGTCAATAGCTTGTTTGTTTAAGAAGTATTAAGAAAAACAGGTCTTTCAGGAAACACATTTGCTCCCATAATCACAAAAGAAGTTCCTCAATAGGTTCCTTCACAAGGTGCAATCAGCATATTCAAGGCCAGAATAAGTCACTCTGAATACTGATCACAAATGCCTTGTGGGGCCGATACTCCAAGCAGAAACAATTGGGTGGGGGTGGATATCTGTCCTTAAATCTAAATTACGCTCTTTGTCTCAGAGCCAGGCTCAATTGTAACTCTTGTGTTCTTAGCCCCCTTTTGTATGTAAGTCTTGGATCTGCAAGGCCCATAGGAAGAGACTTTTGACAATCATCCACAGTGCTTTCATCTAAAATCTCTTTTGGAAAGGCAGGAATAGGCTTTTCCTTATGAGGAATCTGTGGGGAATATCAGTCTGATTTGGAATATTGTGAGGACTGGTCAATACCAACAGGCTCATTTCCAACATGAGCCAGTAGTAGCAGAAGGAGATACCAGTTTTCGTTTCTCATGGCAGGAGCTGTGCAAACGCTGCCATTTCCTCGCTGTGACTGTCATCCAGTGAGGCCAGTGTGGCTCCCAGCAGTATATACATGAAATACTGGGATGATTTCTCTGAAAGTTACCTCAAGTTGTCTAATTTAAGCAAACAAGAAACATTTAAAGACAATCAGAACTAGAATTTAACATCCATAACGGTGTGTTATTGAAACAGCTTTTCTCTCTAAAAACCCCCATTTCCAGAGATAGCCAAACTGAGACCAATATATTAGTAGAACAAGTCCAGTCTTAACAACCCTGGCCTAATTATTTACATAAGTTCAGCAAGAATAACGATTGTTCGTGAGGATCTTTCAAAGTTTACTTTGCTGGAAACTTTTATAAGGAATCTCCAGGGTGAACTTTTGGTAACCTTTCCAGGCCAGAAACTAAGCCAAGTACTTGCCTCAGACAGGCCTGCAATACCTGTATAATTGGGCGAATTCCTCTTCATGAGGTCCCCAAGATATCCTGAGGTTCCCACACCTGCCAGGAAGTGACCTTCTTTACCTACCTAGGGAGGCTGCTGGGAACTCTGTAAGCAAGGTATCAGGCCAACATTTCCAAAAGACGTTATGGCTCCATGTTTTATAAAGTCAACCTTATTTCTTTAAAGCTATCTGTCTATGAATCTATACCTGACTCTCAAATATAACATTCCAGTCAAAGTCTTGGTAAACTAACCAGTATTTCCAATGGTGTTCTGTTAAAAGATGAACAGATTATTATCGAACTTGTGGAAACAATTGTAATTGCCATTAAAAGAAAGAATACTCACTGAGAGTTTTTGAATTTCAGAGGGTTTAGGTAGAGAGTAAAGATAAGTGCTTCAGCTTACAAAAGAATACTTTATGACATGCCTGTATATCATAGATACTTTAAGAAAATATTTTCTTAATCAGAATAAGCAAACATTAGAGAACCAGCAATATTTTCAGCAAGAGTCACAAAACTATAATCTTCCTCAGTTTATTTAGTCCCATGTTTCTAATTCTTGTTCAATTTAAATGCAGCTTTTAAGCTCTGGAAATTCTTACCCATTTTAGTTTTTTTTTTTTTTTTTTACCCATTTTAGTATTATCCTTTTTATAAATCTCTTTGAAGAAAAAACATGTTTTGTGAGAGAATAAGAACAATTATAAATGACAAAATCTCAGAAATGGACATGGTTAAATATCTGATGAGAGTTCATTATGATGCAATTGACAAAGAAATTCAGTTATTTTTGTGACACATAACATTTCAAGTAATCAGAATATTATGTGATAACCTTATACCAAAACATTAAAACTTTAGGAATTGCGTATATATTTGGGCAGTTACAGCATTTACTCATGCAACACAACCTAAGGTTTACCATTGCACGAAAGTGCTTTTCCAAGTAACTTAGCATCCCAGATAAAAGGGCCTAATTGGTCAACACTTTTTTTCCAGTCAAATCCTGGGAAGTTTGTTAAAACCTTAAGAAGTTATAAAGTGCATCCCAAGTAGGATTACAGATCATTACAAATCTTAAAACTTTATCTATTCAACCAAAGTGGCAATAAAAGATCCTAAGAGCAAATATATAACATTATATAGTCGGTTAGCAAAACCTAGCTCCTTTAACATTGAGAAGTTTGAACTAAGCAATCAAAGACCTGATAAATATGAAATCTAAAGCTTTGGTTTTCTTGGCAGACAAAAGAGAAAACCTTTGTTTACTTTGTCTGTCAAGAGCAGATTAACAATCCAAGAAAACTTTGTCTTTGAACAGAGAGAAAAGCAGTTTTAACTTTATACCAGTGTACTTTTAAAGTTTTATTTATCTTAACCTTAGTCCATCCTGAGCACACATAAAATTCCTTTCCAAAGAAGCTTCTACAACTCTCCTTTGTTTTCAACTTTGTCTCAAAGCCATTTAGCAACCAGTCTCATTTAGGACAAAATTACTTTCTTTTACCCTCAACAAAAATGTATTTCCATTCCTTATATCTTTCTTACACATCTCCCATTTTCCCACATACAAGGTTGCTTTCCTAATTTCCAACAGTCTTAAGTACACTTAGCAGAATTTTAACTGATAGAAAGCTTAGTCTCCAGTGAAAACTAAAGTAGTAATCAATTGTGAACTCTATGTTATATCAGAATGTTTTTTAAGATGGCAAACTTATTTATTTTTACAAATAGTTTATTGTCAAATTAGTTTCCACATAACACCCAGTGCTCATCACCACAAGTGCCCTCCTCCATGCCCATCCCCCCTCCCCCCCACATCCATCAGTCCTCAGTTTTTGTCAGCATTCAAGAGTCTCTCATGGTTTGCCTCTCTCCCTTTCCCCCACCATTTCCCCCTTGTTCAAACATATGATATTTGTCCTTCTCTGCCTGACTTATTTTGCTCAGCATAACGAAGATGGCAAACTTATGAATCCATTAAGCAAAAATCATTTTTTTAACAGTTCCAAATATCTTTAGTTTTTCTTTTTTTTTTCCCCGACAGGTCAAAAGCATAAACCTTCATCTAGTAATCAGTGCTTTAGCTTCTTATCTCATTGGATAGCCAATGAATTCAATCTTAATTTATCATGTAAACAAAACTTTAATGTTTTAGGTTACCAAGGACTTTGAAAGCTATCCCAGGAATTAACGGTGAAATCTATGGGACAGACAAAATTAATGATCGCTTTAAGTTAACCTTTTGTAAACTAATTGGAACAGAGATAACAGGAGCTTATTTGACCTTCAGCAAATTTAGGTAGAATACAAGTTTGTTTCTGGTTTGGTTTTTTTTTGTTGTTGTTGTTGATAAACATTGTTTATCTCAAACCAACAAACTTAAATTAACTTAAATACTGAAAACATTTTACTTGAGTCCAGGTAAGACACTGTTCCCCATAGTTAATTTTGACCTGGAGATTTGGTGGGGAAATCTGACTTTGGTGGTCTTTGCTCCTCAACATCTAGGGTAGAGGAAGGAGATGATGTTGCCTCAGGCCCTGAGGAGTTAGTTATGCAGGCTGCTCCCACCCAGCTTCCCCCCAAGGTGGTGCAGAAAAAGGAGTGGGGGAAGGGATGGCAAAAGACAGATGCCAGTATAGGGCAGAGAAAGAGAATTCCCAGTTTTAAATTTTGTCAGCTCAGACAGAGGAGCAGACTTCAAGTTCTTTTGTTTTGTTTTTTAACCAGTAGAACAAGGCAGTCCATGTCAGTCTGGAGAAAGACAGGGAATTTCCCTGAAACAAAAGGTGTTTCAGAAGCTGCCTGGGAACAATCCCCCAGTTCCCCATCCAGAGGTAGGCTAATCATAGTTGGCTCCAGTTATAGCTGTTAATGTGGGAAAGGAATGAGAGAAGTCCTCACATCTACTAGGCAGAGGAACAGAGAGAGTTAGCATCCCCTTCAGTCTGATTTTATCAGACCAGCCAGACCAATAAGGTCCCCTTCTCGTCTGGATTTGGCGGACCCTTTCTGATTCAGGCACTCATATTTTCAGTGTCCCTGTTTTGTTGCAGGTAAATTGCACCCAAGGGAATGGGAGAGGGCTTGGGCAATCTCTAACTAGGAATTGATACAGGAACTGATCAGAGTAATCTGGGAATCTGGCTACAACATGCCAGATGCAGCGGATGGTTGGGACACCTAAGGTTTACTCTGAGGACCATCCTACACCAAAAGTGGACCATTCTAATTTACATAATTTTATAGTTTTCCAAAACCCCCTTTTTTGCACAGTCCCAATCGCATAATGTTCCTGTGAGGCAGTGTCGCAAAGACAGACAAAGTGGTGGGGGTGCCCCCTCAAATGAGGAGACCAGTCAGGTGCTTGTCTGGCTGAGTTCTGAAGGAACTTAAGTGATGCTTAGCCGTATTGGTCTCAGCTTTGTGACTAATGATTGCAATCTATTCCGATGCTGCCATAGACTGTATGCCGTTCACCACAGAATCACAGACAGGCCCACTCAGACTCCATGGGTCCCCTTTTTGGGGACCTTAAGGATACCCACCCGTGGAACCACAGAATTGAAGCCGGTAGTCAAGCCAGACCAGTCACACATTCACACTCACATATACACCAGAGGTTATCACATTCCCTTCCACAGAATTCATACATATGAGACCCCTGGGGTCTCCGGGGAGTGATCAGCTCCTCCTTCCACCACTATGGTGGGCCGCGGAGATGGGAGCTCTGAAAAGAGAGAGCATTGAAGTCTCTGGGGAGTGATCAGCTCCTCCTTCCACCCCTACGGGTGGGCAGGACAGAACAGACTTAGGGCCCAGGCCTTACAGGTTTCCGAGTCGGTTCCAGGTCCTCACTTGCCAAGTCTCTTCGAGTCCGGGGGAACGGTGAAGCTGGACGGTCCCAGACGACCGAGCTGGAGAGACTGACTAAATTCAGGCAGGGCGCACATTCTCCTTTTCGATTCCTTGTTCTGTCACCGCTTCGCCGTTTTCCCCAAAACGGTGGCA
This sequence comes from Crocuta crocuta, assembly GCF_008692635.1. NCBI lineage: Eukaryota > Metazoa > Chordata > Mammalia > Carnivora > Hyaenidae > Crocuta > Crocuta crocuta. The sequence continues at coordinate 1,153,160 of NW_027529638.1, read as the reverse complement.
ACAATGGGCCAGTGCGGTTGAACCCAACCTGGTCAGGGAACCAAACGTTGCCGAAATCTGGTCTGGATCACTGGCAGAAGAACCAAGCTGCACTCAGATATCTTGGAAGGGAGGAGGTTTATTTTACACCGGTGGGCTCAAAGGAGATCATTCTCCAGAGGTCTGAGTCCAGAGCATCAACAGAGGGAGTAATTTATAGCCTGTTACTTCCTCGTTCCTCATTTATGCCTGAGACAGACAAGCAGTGTGGGAAGAAGAACCTGGAAGGGGGAGCCTTTGATCAGGGACAGGTATTTCCTTATCAGTCCTGCTGGCCATCTTATAACAGATTTTTCCCTATCAGTCTGAGGTATTCTCTCTTCCCTAATTTGGTAACTTAGGGAATAGCTGCTGTATACACTTGCCATGGGTTCCATCTCCTCTTCTGTTGTGGAGTTCTGGATTTTGTACCATGCTCAGGTCTAAAATCTCTCTTAGGGACTGTGATTTACCTTTGGTGGTGACTGGCTTTTGTTTAATTTTAGTTACATACGTCAAGCTGTATCCTCAATGACTACTTGCATATTTTGCCCTCAGGAATATCATTGTGTCCTAGCCAATACCCTAAATCCCTGGGAATGAGGTCATTTACTTACCACTCTATCATTACTGCCATGCAGTCATTATACAGATCTTGCTTATGATGTGTAAATATTGCCACCTGGCCTCTACTATTTTGGAATCCCGTCATCCACAGTTGTCACTAGAGAGCCTGATATGATAGCAGCAGCTCAACATCAACCTTGGCTTTTAAAGGACAGTCATCACTGAATATATCAATGATGCTAGACCCCACACTAGAACATTTATTATCATTTTAGTGAAGGGAATGTTTCTCTCATCCTCCTAGAGATGATTATCGGCTGGTAAGTTGTTTGATCTTATATAAAAGTGCATTTTTCCATGTCCTACCTTCAGAGCTATTTGACCTCTTCCTCAATATGCTGCCTACTTTCATTAATTTAATGTAAATCAGTGTTCCCAGTTTTCATGGATCATTCTTAGAGTGTATTAGGACAGCCCAGGAACCTTCACTGGAATGTTACACATTAAGTCACAAGAGTAACTCCATATCGTTAAACTTTTGCATATCCAGTTATATATGCGGCCACCTCATTCCAGTCCCTTCAATATCTATTGCCACGTATATTCTCCTGTGGTTACATATCAGTTAGGTTTTGGTGGTTTTGGGGGAATAACCTATTTCTTCCTTTCACAAGACTAAGTTGATAATTGACCTTAATTATTGGTCTAGCAGCAACGAGTGGAGGAGGTAGCAGATCTTAAGAACAAGCATCATTATATGAGGAAATCACAGTTTTCAGGCAATGAGAATGAGCTGCTCAATTGTATGGGTGAGGAGACCTCTTTCTCTGACCCAAATTCCCTATGAAAGAATCTAGATGTTCAAGATTATCATTTGTTTGTGCCCTATTGTTCCATTCCTGGTCTCAGAATACTATTCCTTTCTTACTAGGAGTCTGGACTTTAGCATAGTAGACTTTCTGGGGCTGTGAATTTAGTTTCTTTTTACTCTACCACTATTACAGTAAAATCTTGGGTCTGATTTTCAGCACAGTCTGCCCTTGCACAGCAGGAAAAAAGATTATTTTAAGATGTTGTAATGGAAGCCTTTTGGCTTTAACACTATGCTTTGAATTCCTGTACCTATTATTTTCTTCCTACAGAGGAACAATAGTCAGCCCATGCTTCATCCTTATAAATACTATTGCCTCCAGGGGCATCTGGGTGGCTCAATCAGGTAAGCCTCTGACTCATGATTTCGGCTCAGGTCATGATCTCACAGTTTGAGAGTTCAAGCCCCGAGTCTGCTCTGTACAAACAGTATAGAGCCTGCTTGGGATTCTCTCTTCCTCTCTCTCTCTGTGCCCCTCCTCTGTTAGTGCTCTCTCTGTCTCTGTCTCTCTTTCTCAAAATAAATAAACTACAAATACGTAAGTAAGTACTATTCCCTCCATATTTTCTCAAGTGCTACAGTTTTTGCATAATTTGGTTAATTCCCTTCTCCCACTAACCTTAGTCTCAACACCCCTGAAAGTCTTAATAATGGTGAAGCCATCACATTAGAAGTTACTACCTCTCCAGTCATCCCCAGTAAAAGTATGCTTGTTGAATATGGCTGAGAAATGATACAATTCCAGCATACTGTCCTGGGGTCTGCTTCCTGGAACCCCATTTCTAGTACCAACTCTGTTGGTTGTATGTCCTTTCTGCAGCTAGGGAAAGCCGTCATGCAAAGAATAAACTGGTGCTTCCAGAGAAGTCATGAACAAGAATTGGAATGGTAATAGTTAAGGGGATATGGGTAAGGTGTCCACACTGATTGCTGCACATGGATTCTGGATGAAATTATGTAATTAATGAAGGACTATGCAATCTACTCCTATAAAATTGAAGTCCAAAGGAAGAATAGTCTGGAAAATAGCATTCAGATAATTTGTGACAACTGTTTTGACGACCCTTGAAGATATGACTAGGGACCAGGGCTGTGTAAAGGACAAGTTTTCTTCTAATCATTTGGAAAAGATATCAATATTCATTTAAAAGGCTGCTCCTTCTGCAATGCAAATGCCAGGGTCTATTCAAATTGAATTAAAAGCCACTCCAAAATTTCCATTTTTTGAAGTTTTATGTATTTTATTTAGGCTATGTAATCTATTTTAAAAGATTCATAGCAATATCAGTTTCTTTATAAGATATCTTTCTTTGTGTATTTAGACAGCTTAAGGCTTCACTTAACAAAACTCAAATCCGAGTAAATTTTACTTTCCCGGATTCCCACATACTCAGTGGTGCAATTCTTTCAGCATCTTAGGACTTCTGGTGCTTCTAGACTCTCTGCCATGGCCCCTCCAATAAGAATCTATTTAGTCACAGAAAACAGGAAAACATTTTCCTGTCTCATCAAAGAATCCGTAATGACTTTTCAGCAAGGCAAATATTCTGTCAACCGTGATTTCACATTGTAATCAAGGCAATGTTGTTTCCAAATTGTAAGGAGGATCAGGTGGAAATTTAAACAAAAATTTTCCATGCACTTTTGCAAAGGGAAAGGAGGAAAAGAAAGAGCAGTCAGTATGGCTCCTGTATTTAGAAATCCTTCTGATCACCGACCCTGTGTGTTGGTCACCTTTTTCTGACCTCAGTTTTCATGTTTATTTTCTAGATTTCCAGTTATCTCAGTTACCATCAAGGTATTACATAATGACTTATTGTTTTTCCTAAAAGTAATCTATTTTATTTTCTTGGTGACTTCACTATTATTATGGCTACCAACAGTTTTATTCAGGTAAGGTCATAGTTGTAGCAGTAGCCCTGAGCTTTCATTGTTGTTAGCTTATACCTACTTCTTTCATTACTTGGAGCACATTGTTTACCAAACGTATAATCACAGAATAAAATATTAAATGTTCAGTTTTCCAGATGTTTTTGGCATTAAATTTTCAATGAACAGAAATGTAAATTAATAATTTTACAGTTAAATAATAGCTACTTGGTAAACTGTCTAGGTGCTAGTTCTTTCTAGTTTCTTTTTCCTTAACAAATTTCCAGGAAAAGAGTTGAAATTATTTCAGTAGAAGTAATTATAAAAAAAGTTAGACCCTTTGACATTTATAAGAAGCTGAAAGACAATATTGTTTTTGATCACTCTAATAATCAAAGAAGTCTAGTAAAAATAGATTTAAAATTACAGTAAAACCTTGGTTTGTGAACATAATTTATTCTGGAAATATACTTGTAATCCAAAGCACTTGTATATCAAAGTGCATTTCAGGAACCATTGGCCCAGTTGTGATCAGGTGACATTTGGCATCACCTACTACTTGTGTTACAAGCCATCTCTCATTTACCAAAGTTAAAATTTATAAGAAATGTGTGCTCATCTTGTGGAACACTCCCAGAACAAGTTACTCACAGTCCAAGGTTTTACTGTATTTGCTGAATCTAATTATCATTCCCTTGAGGAATTGTAATTTAAAATTCAGCTGTAACTCTTCTAGGAACAAAATATTGTATTTATATCTTATTTTATTTAGATTGTGGGTATTCCATCTAGTAAATTTTACCTATTTATTTTCTTTACTATGAGCAGGAAATAAGCTTTCTTAGTACTCTGTTAGCCTGCATAACAATAAAGTAAAATTTTTGATCTTGCCTAGTTTCAAAATGAATTTTACTTTCCTTTATGTTGGTAAGGAATTTGGAGGCTCCTGTTGTGATAAACAAATATGTAAAACATTAAACTCTACTGATGCATTACTTTACCTACAATGCATACATTTGCTTATTTTCAATGAATTAGAAATGCTAGAACATATTTTGATATAGTATATTTAATAAAGAGCTGGCTTAGCATATCTTTCCTGAAGAAATTAAACATCCCTTTAAGCTATAATATTAAACTAATAGTAGAGGATTAGAATTCTAATTTCACTATGAGTCTGGATTATATGATTGCATAGGAGGCAATATCTTCCACCTATTAAAAGAATTATTTCTAGACAGCTGTATTAGTTGCTAACCATGTGATATAAAATTAGACATGATCTATTGCCTTAGGCCATTTCCTTCATATAAGATGTTAAATGTCTCTTAAAGATCTGTCCAGCAACTAGACAATAGTTAAAGATATCATTAGTTGTTTTCCTTTTCTCTTTTTTCTCTAAGGTCAGGGAGAAAAAAATGTCCACAAACTCAAGTTTTCTGTGTGGTATAATAATTATTTACCAAATTTTCAGTGAAAAAAAATATCCTATTTTGCATGACCAGACAGCTATCACTGAAAGTAAATTGTGCCAAATGTATATGTGTATATGTAGATGAGTACACAAACATGTGTATTGCCCACCTCAACTGTGCTACTATAACCACTATTTATAGAAGCAAATCATGGAGCTCATGTCTTTCCTCTCTCCCTCCCCAAAGCATATGACCCCTGTTAACTTCTTTTTAGGCAGATCCTGTTTATATCTATCCCAAAAGACAGAATAGTATTTGCTAGGAATTGGAACTTTTATGAGGAGGTTCTAGGCTATATGCCCTTTTAGGCATAATCTTGGGTAGCATTCTGGGATTTTGGTTACATTCTTGAATGTTAGCACCAGGTGGCAACTTTCAACTGAGTAGTTTCAGCAGGAATCTCTTACGTAGATTAGATGGAGAAAACGTAATTTGCAAATCTGAAAATGAATTGATTATTTAAAAATGAACAATGTAATTAGCTATAGACAATACAATAAGAGAACATTAAAAAAACACTGCTTTTAACTTGCTTTCTATCAGATACTTTATCACAAATGCTATTCTTCTACTTAAAGTAATTATGCTTTTGGCTTTAACTATAAGTTACTTAGATGGGGTTTCCACACATTGGTAATAGTAACTTGAATTGCTTAATAAGAATGTAGTATTCTGAGACTTTTCTGACACTTTGAATTGAAATTCCAGGAGACAATTTAATAACTTCTGTTTTTAACAAGGGCACTGGATATACCTTCTCATAAGGTACATGAGCAGGATACTACATTAGACTCTAAGATTCAAGTGGCTTGGAACCACTGACTACCTATAGTAACTGCTTAATATATATGTTAGAATGAATGACATTAAGACACATAATTCCTTTTCCAGGCTACTACTGCTTTTAATAAAGATTAGCAGCTTAAGCAGTGATTGACAGCCACAATAGGTGGCTGTGCAATAGGTAAAAGCCTGAGTTTTAGGGTATATTTTAAGAATTCCATTCTGTTTATTGGATGGTACTTAGCCTCTCTTCATCTACATATAATTCAGGCTAATGTTTCCAAGCCTCTTGCAAGGTATTTTTCCTACATGATATTCTACTTCTGAATTCACAAAGACAAGTAAGCCATACCAAAACATATTTATCTGACATTTCCTTCCTCATTGTTTTTCTTTTCTTAGTCCAGTGAAAGATAGAAAAAGGCATCATTTTCTCAATTTTGAAATCTTTTATTTTTGTATGTGTGTATGAATGTATTTTTTATTTTGGAGAGAGAGAGAAGGCACAGGAGAGACAGAAAGGGAGAGAAAATTCCAAGCAGGCTCTGCACTGAGTCAGGTGTTCAGCCAGCTGAACCACTGAGGAGCCCCTGAATTTTGAAGTCTCTTAAAAGGGGGCATTTAAGGTGTACACCAATCTCTAGTCTTTGTTGTGGGTCTTCCAGTGCATCCTTATTCTTCTGGTGTCTATTTATTGTACAGTATTGCCCCAATGATTTTTTAAAATCATTCTTTCATATCTTAACCCTGCTTTCCTCAGTTCAAGTGGGAAATATCTGCACCTAACTTAAACATTGAGGGTAAGTATAAATAAGAGCACACATAGCATTGAGAAAAGCAGTTGTGCAGTCTTTGACCCCCATTTGATTGTGTAAGAATTTATCTTGGGGGGGCCCCTGGGTGGCTCAGTTTGTTGAGTGACGGACTTCAGCCCAGGTCATGATCTCACGGTTCATGGGTTCGAGCCCCGCGACGGGCTCTGTGCTGACAGCTAGCTCAGAGGCTGGAGCCTGCTTCAGATTCTGTGTCTTCCTCCCTCTCTGACCCTACCCTGCTCATGCTGCCTCTCTCTCTCAGAAATAAATAAAAAACATTAAAAAACAAAAGAATATATCTTGGGCCCAGATCACTTCCTTACCAAGAGATAAAGAGCTCACACAGTCAATGCCAGGCTTCTTACCTTGTGTGCAAAGATGTTTCCCCATTGCAAGCTCATTGAACATTCCTTTATTCTGTAAATCACTTGCCCACAGTCACACCCTCAGTTTCCAGACCCCATATGGGGGCAAATCATGAGAGACTGACTCACATTATTGGAGTGATCTTGCTCTTTTTCTTTCTTATGTGCGTAAAGCTTCCTTCCATCCAGTTCTTGACTGCATTGTTTTCCTTGGTAACACTGATACCAATGCAGTGGGCAGAAGTGTTTGTAGTCTTCCCTGGGACTAGTAACCAGTGCACAGTGTTGTTGTTGACATTATCTTGTCTGAATTTCAAAGAGTATCATTCATAAACCTCTTTCTCAAAGGAAATTGTTTACCAATTCTGTAATTAAGTGGCATAACCCTCAATAAATTGATTGGGTCTGATCCATTATTTCACACTATTCTTTAGGTAAGAACACTTTTTAAAACATACAAAGCTTAACAAAATCATTGGGAACAGTTAAACAGTATAGTTTATCTAGAGGATGTTAACTTGAAAAAATTACCACGCATTATTCTAAAATAATTTTCATGACAGAACTATACTGGTTTGGTCTCAAAAAGTGGCATAGCCTGCCTCTTAAATCTTCTATATAAACATAGATTACTACAATAAACCTAGTCTTAGTACAGCAGAGCATTTGCTTAGCCATCTGTTATATTTACATAACCAGCGTCCAGGCTGCTCCCTGGGGCTCTACAACTTAATCAAGTACTCTATTTACACAGTCGCACATTCCCCAAGAGCTGCCTCTAGCAATGAAGTTTACACTGCTAAATCTATCAATTAGTTCTAGCTCCTAGCCAATCAGTTCATAAAAGTGGAAAGCTATGTGAAAGAGGAAAATCTTAGTTAAAATTCCTTTGACTTTCTTTAGAGATTATTTAAAAGTGCTGAAATTGTTGTTTTCCTTCATTTATTTTACTTTTTTGGTCAGTCTAAGAACACTTTGCAGCTATTAGAGAGATTCAACTAAAGTAGTGGAAAACAAAGGGAGGGGGTTGTAGTATTGTCTGTAGAGAATTTGAAAACAATAAAAACCCAATTAAAAGTTTGTCTGCTTTTTATTACCACCAGCCATCCTAAACATTTTAAGTAATAAAATACTCATTCAGAAAAAAAAAAATCATTCATGTTCTAAGGTCTAATTAAAACAAACTCAAATATCTTTGAGTTTTATGTATGCATATATATAGCTTTTATACATATACAGATATTATATGTTACATCTATACATGTGTATTGTATATATTGGTTTGTGTATATATATTTCGAGCAAATATAGCTTTATTACTTATCTTTTGATAAACGTATTCTACATGAAGGATTACTCTGAGGAATCAGTTATATAATCCTCCTTGACCCCTATTTCCAGACCTAGATTTGTGTGTGTGTGTGTGTGTGTGTGTGTGTGAGAGAGAGAGAGAGAGAGCGGAAATTGAAAATAAAGTGATTATAAAAACAAGGGATAAAAACTGAGTTACTGTAATTCTGTCATTCTATGTAAGCACTTGCAGATTTTTTTAAATTAATAAATGTTTTACATTTTAGTTTAATTTAGTTTAGTTTTTATTTTAATTCTAGTTAGATGACATACAGTATTATATTACTTTCAGGTGTACAATGTAGTAATTCAGTACTTCGATACATTACCTTGTACTCATCAGAACAAGTGCACTATTTAATCATCATTACCTATTTAATCCATCCCCATAATCACCTCCCCTTTGGTGACTATCAGATTGTTCTCTATAATTAAGAATCTATTTCTTGATTTCTCTCTCTCTCTTATTTTTTCCCTTTGCTAATTCATTTTGTTTCTTAAATTCCACATATGAGTGAAATTGTATGGCATTTGTCTTTCTCAGACTTAATTACTTTGCTTAGCATAATACTCTAGCTCAATCCATGTCATTGCAAATGACTAGATTTCATTCTTTTTTTATGGCTGAATAATATTCCTTTGTACACACATGTACACACACACAAAGGAATATTATTCATATATCTTCTTTATCCATTCATCAGTTGATGGATACTGGGTTGCTTCCATACCTTGGCTATTGTAAATAATGCTGCTATAAAACATGGCAGTCCATGTATCCCTTTGAATTAGTGTTTTTGTATTCATTGGGTAAATACCAAGTAGTAGGACTGCTGGGTCATAAGATAGTTCCATTTATCACTTTTTTTTGAGGAGCCTCAATAATGTTTTCCAGAAGGGCTATATTTGCCACTGCATTGTAGTGGCTACTATTCCAACAAACAGTACAAGAGGATTCCTTTTTCTCCACATCCTTGCCAAGACCTGTTGTTTCTTATGTTTTTTATTTTAACCATTCTGATAGGTGTAAGATGATATTTCATTGTAGTTTTGATTTGTATTTTCCTGATGATAAATGATAGTGACCACATTTTCATGTGCCTATTGGCCATCTGTATGTCTTTGGAAAAATGTTTTTCCTGTCTTCTGTCCATTTTTTATTTGGATTATTTGTTTTAGGGTGTTGAGTTTGATAAGTTCTTTACATATGTTGGATACTAGCCCTTTATTAGATATATCATTTGCAAATATCTTCTCCCATACTGTGGATTTCCTTTCAGTTTTGTTGATTATTTCCTTCACTCTGCAGAGGATTTTATTTTGATGAAATCTCAACTGCAGAGGATTTTATTTTGATGAAATCTCAATAGCTAATTTTTGTTTCTGTTTTCCTTGTCTCAGGAGACATATCTAGAAAGAAGTTGCTAGAGCTGATATCAGAGACTTATGGCCCGTACTCTCCTCTAGGGTTTTGATAGTTTCAGGTCTCACATTTAGGTCTTTCACTATTCTTACTTTATTTTTGTGTATGGTGTAAAAGTAGTCCAGTTTCATATTTTGCATGTTGTTGTCTAGTTTTCTCAACCATTTGTTGAAAAGACTGTCTCTCTCCTATTGGATCTTTTTTCCTGCTTTGTTGAAGATTAATTGACCATATATTGTGGGTTTATTTCTGGATTTTCAATTCTATTCCATTGATCTAAGTCTATTTTTTTGGCCAGTATTATGCTTTTTTGATTACTATAGCTTTGTAATGTAACTGTCTCCAGCTTTTCTTTTATTTTTTCAAGATTGATTTGGGTACTTGGGGTCTCTTGTGGTTCTATACAATTTTTAGGATTATTTGTTCTAGTTCTGTGAAAAATGCTAGTGGTATTTTGATAGGGATTGCAATAAAAGCATAGATTGCTTTGGGGAATATAGACATTTTAACAATATTTTTTCTTCCAATCCATGAGCATGGAATGTCTTTCCATTTCTTTGTGTAGTCTTCAATTTCTTTCATCAGTGCTCTATGATTTTCAGATTATAGTTCTTTCACCTCTTTGGTTGAGTTTATTCCTAGGTATATTATTTTTTTGTTCAGTTGTAAATGGGATTGTTAACTTTTCTTTCTACTTATTTATTATTGGTGCATAGAAATGCAATAGATTTCTGTAGATTGATTTTGTGTTCTGTGCCTTTATTGAATTTATCAGTTCTAGGCATTTTGGTGGAAACTTTCAGGTTTTCTATAGTGTCATGTCACCTGCAAATAGTTAACATCATATTCCTTCCTTATCGATTTGGATGTCGTTTATTNTAGGAGAGAGAGAGAGAGAGAGCGAGAGAGAGAGAGCGTGAGCAGGGGAGGGTCAGGGAGAGAGGGAGATACAGACTCTGAAACAGGCTCTAGGCTCTGAGCTGGCAGTCAGCACAGAGCCCGACGCGGGGCTCGAACCCACGAACCGCGAGATCATAGCCCAAGCGAAAGTCGGACGCTCAACCGACTAAGCCACCCAGGCGCCCCTGTTGAGGTTTTTTTGATTACTGATTTAATTTCTGTGTTGGCTATCAGTGTGTTCAAATTTTCTATTTCTTCCTGTTTCAGTTTTGGTAATTTATATGTTTCTAGGAATTTAACCATTTTTTCCAAGGTTTAAACTTTATTGGCATATAGTTTTTCATAATATTCTTTTATGATTATTTGTATTTCTGTGAACTTGGTTGTTATTTCTCCTCTCTCATTGTGATTTTATTTAATTGAGTCCTTTCTCTTTTTTTTCTTGATAAGTCTGGCAGAAGTTTATCAATTTAATTGACATTTTTCATAGAAACAGTTCCTGGTTTCATCGATCTGTTTTATTCTTTTTTTAAAAAAATTTCTTTATCTTTTATTTCTGTTCTAATCTTTATTATTTCTTTCCTTATACTAGTTTTTAAGGTTTTGGTGTTCTTATTCTAGCTCTTGTATAAGGTTAGGTGGTTTATCTGAGATTTTTTCTTGCTTTTTGAGATAGGCTTGTATTGATATAAACCTACCTCTTAGAATCACGTTTGGTGCATCCCAGAGGTTTTGGACCATTGTGTTTTCATTTGTTTCCATATCTGCTTTTGCTTCTTCTTATATTGTCTGGATGACCGATTTACTGTTTAGTAGCATGTTATTTAGCCTCTAAGTATGTGTGGTCTTTTCACATTTGTGTGTGTGTGTGTGTGTGTGTGTCTGCGTGTGTATGTGTGTGAACTCTAGTTTCCAGATTTGTTGTTGTTGCTGTTGTTGTTGATGATGACATCTAGTTTCATAGCATTGTGGTAAAAAAATATAGGCATAGTATGATTTTGACCAATCTTTTCAGACTGACTTCTGTCATTTAACAGTTTGTATGTAAGTTTTCTCTGTATTTTTCTGTGGCTTAAGGCTTACTTATTTTTAGTGATGAGAGGTATTCTGTTGTTTAGATTTACCACAATTTGTGTCTCCCATTAATCTATGGAAGGAAAACTTGGTTACTTTCAGTTTTGGGGCAACTATGAATTTATGTGTGTGCTGGGAGCCATTTCTGAACTCATAAATTGAGAAAGAACTCCTTGTGAGATTAAGGTAAATTGCAGGGACTCTTACTGTCAGATGGCAACCGATATCCACCCCCACTCAATTGTTTCTGCTTGAGCACATATTCTGTTGATTGGTATTAAGAGTGACAAGTGGGAGAACCTTCTTTGTGAGTAGGGGTCGATAGCCTGTTTATCGCTTAATGGGAGGTATTAAGAAAAACAGGCCTTTAAGGAGTGCAATGTTTCTCCCATAGCCACAAAAGAAGTTCCTACAGTAAGTTCCTTCACAAAGTACAATCAGCATATCAAGGCCAGAATCACTTGTCACACATATACATACATATATATTCTTTAAGATAAAAGCTTTCTCTATAACGTTCCTCATTTTCTGATCTTACCAGAAGCTACTTTAATGTCCATATTTTTACCAGCAATCCTTTTAAGGCAACCTATACTTTTTCTGTAATGTGCCTCAAAACTTTAACAGCCTCTACTAATTTCCCAATTCCAAATCCAGTTACACATTTTGAAGTATCTGTTTGAACAGCATTTTACTTCCCAGTGACAAAATATGTATCAGGGTTCTCCAGAAATACAGAACCAATAGGAGATTATATATGTATCAATATATCTATATCTATATATCTGTCTATCTATATCTGTCCCTGTGTCTATATCTATATATTTACATCTATATATAGTTCTATATCATCTATCCCCATCCATCCATCCACCCATCCATCCATCCACCCATCCATCCATCCACCCATCCATCCATCCATCCATCCATCCATCCATCCACCCATCCATCCATCCATCCATCCATCCATCCATCCATCCATCCATTCGTCCATCCATCCATCCATCCATCTATGAAGAGACTTAAAGCAACAGATCTTTGTGATTCTAGCAATTGGTAAGTGCTAAATCTTTAGCGCATGTTGACAGGCCAGAAACTCAGGCAGGACTTGGTACTTCAGTCTTGAGGCAGAATATCTTCTCATGAGGACACCAGTTGTTAGATGAGAGGCATTCTGTTCCAGTATAATTTTACCTTAACTTGGTTATATCTACAAAGTCCCTATTTTTAACTGAGGTCACATCCACAGGTACCAATGATTAGGATTTAGACATGTCTTTGGTGGGGACACAACTCAGCCTACAACAGGACACAAAATTGTATCATGAACATCAAAAAACTATTACCAGTGACAGTGTGTAATCTTCTATTCAATCTGACATAAATAAAGTATTTTACATTGTTTCAATTTCTAAAAATCAGAGTGATCACTAGATGAATGTGTGGTATGTTAATGTCACCTGTCTTCATTATAAAAGGCTACGAGAAAAACCTGGTAAAAGAGGTGCCTACGTGGCTCAGTTAAATAAATGTTAAATTTAAAAAAATAATAAAAAAGGAAAAAACATGGCAATCAAGCAAAACTAAATTTAGTGGACTTACTGCATTAATGACAGATATTGTTTTGATTATCTTTAAAAAAGTCTCAAAAAGAAGTCAGAGGGACAACTGGGTGGTTCAGTCCATTAAGCATTCAACTTTGGCTCAAGTCATGATCTCACATTTGGTGAGTTCCATCCCAGCATCAGCTCTCTGCTGTTAGCATGGAGCCCACTTGGGGATCTGCCCTTCTACCATGTGCTTTCTCTCAAAAATAAATAAGCATTTCTTTAATGTCAAGATTTATAAGAAAAAAAAGAAGAAGAAATTAGAGAAGGATGTTTATAGAGTTTGAGGATCTGGGCTGGGGCATTTGAAAGTGGGTCTTAAAAGTCAGGGTACAAATTGAGATTGTATAGAATTTCTGACACTATAGTTTGGATTGCTTTATACCATGTGGAGGGAAACTTGAAGTGAAACTCAATGAGCAAGATAGTTTAGATAAAGTCTACTCTTCCAGGGACAAATAATTTATGCTAGGAAATATATGTACTTTGGTTTTAACACACATAACATATTTTTAAGCTTTCATATTTGGGAACTTTTCAAAAGAGTTTAGTCCACTGAAACTTTTCTTAAGTTTTTATTTAAATTCCTGTTAGTTAGCAAACAGTGTAATATTAGTTTCAGGTATATAATATAGTGATTCAACCCTTCCATACAATACCTGGTGCTCATTACAAGTGCATTCCTTAATCCCCATTACTGATTTAACCCATCCTGTGACCTACTTCCGACCTGGTAAACATTAGTTTGTTTTCTATAGTTAAGATCTTGTTTCTTGATTTGCCTCTGTCTGTCTCTTTTCTCCCCCTTTGCTCATTTGTTTTGTTTCTTAAATTCCACTTCCCAAGCCAAAATCTTTTCCCTTGAGTCATTATATTAAATCATATGGACTCTTGAATTTACTAAGGTCTACAAAAATTAAAATGAAACAAAACAAAAGAAATGCTTTGAAAAATCAAAACTGAGAACTATAGAGAAGTGGCCATTAGATGATAATATCTTATTATTTATCACAAAATTCATCCTGACATCCCTCATCCTCTCTTGTTTTTTTAATCATCATTTAGAGAGAAGCAGCAATACATATGGACATAGTTCAAAGGTAAAATAGATATCATAAGAGCCAATATCACAAATTAAAAATTATCCATTTGGTAAATGAAGAGTAGCTTCAGGTATCTATTTATATAAAATTTAGTGACCTTGCCTCAAGTCAGCACACCAAGGATATTTTTTCCTTCACCAGTGCTCTCTGCATGCCCTAGAGTACTGCTATCTCTAGAATAGAGTTGTCTCAATTTTCACAAACTGTCATCCAATGAGATATGGCTTTTTCTTTTTATATTTATGGGTAGCTAAAATTCCCGAGGGGATGAATTACTCAAGATAGTTAAAGATGGTAAGACAAGAAGTAATGGTCCGAAACATGAAAAGAGAATGCTTAAGCTAGATAAGATGAAGAGATTCTTAGTCATGAGGTCAATGAGGCAATCTAATAGGGTACCCAGGGAGGTAGTCAAGGGAGCATCACTAAACACTATTCAGGCTCAAGGGAAAATTAATGAGACAAGCTCTGGATGGGAGAATGAGAAATCTTATGTTTTTAGACGAGGAAGAAATAATCTATTTTAGGTAACCCAAGACGCATCTTTTAAATAGTTCACCTATATAAAAATGTTACTTCTAATTAGTATTAAGTATCACATTTTAAGAATTAATAATACATTTCAAAGTGATTTTTAAAGGCTTCAAGCAGTGCTTCTGCAACAAATATTTACTGAGTGTCTACATTGTGCCAGCACTCTTTCCAGGCTTATAAATATACTCACAATATCATGTAGATGCATGAAATATTGATTTTTAACAAAGGGCATTGATGATCTCATTGGTGGCCTCAAATAACATATGTAGTTAAAATACACTAATGCTTCATTCATGTAACAATACACAGTAATATACATCAGTGGTTGGTATGCATGTTTCTCTGAAACTGGCATGCTATTTCAAGTGCTTCAACTCCTGTCTCTCACCATTGCCTTAATTTTTTCCTACTTGTTCATTATGTTATTCAACAGAGATAATTAATGGTTTATGCTTTATTTGTACAGATTAATTTATTCTATAATAATATAAAACCTATATATTTTAAATAAGTATACTATGTAAGTACTATAGGTAACATTTAATTCATCGATTGTATTACATAAAGTTAAAGCAAAATTTTAAGTTTAATTGCTATAAAAATCACTGTAAATATTTAAATTATACAATTTGATTAGTTTTTATATACATGTGTGCCTTGAAGCCATCATCCCAATTAAGATAATGAACATAACTATTATATCCAAAAGTCCTCTTTTCTAATCTCTTCCTCTCATCCTTCTGCATCCCATACCCATCACCAGACAACTTTCTGGTTCTGATCTGCTTTCTCTTACTATTGATTAGTTTGAATATTTTGTAACATTTTATATAAATGTAATAATAAAGTACCCATTATTTATTGTCTGGCTACTTTTACTCAGTATAATTATTTTGAACTTCATTTATACTGTTGAATATATTAATAGGCCACTCCATTTTATAGCTGAGCAGTATTCCATTGTACACATGTACTTTCATTTGCTTGTCTTTTCACCTGTTCATGGATATTTTGGCTTTTGTTAGCAATTTAGAATTATTAAAAATAAAGCTGTTTCTTGTAAAAATCTTTCTATGGACATACGCTTTCACTTATTTTGGAAAATACCTTGGAGTAAAATGATTGGTACCTATAAAGTTTTGGGAAACTCCCAAACTGTTTGCAAAATATTGTGCCATTTCACATTCTTGCTAGCAGTGGAGGGGTTTTGATATGAGTCATTCTACTATGTATGTAGTGGTATTTCACTGTCATTTTAAAATGGCATTTTTCTTTTTATTTTAATTTTATTTATTTACTTTGAAAGAGACAGAGACAAGGGCATCTTGGTGGTCAGTTGGTTAGGTGTCTGACTTTGGCTTAGGTCATGATTTCACAGTCTGTGGGTTTGAGACCCACATCAGGCTCTATGCTGACAGCTCACTGCTTGGAGCCTACTTCAGATTCTGCATCTACTTCTCTCTCTGCCACCTCCACTTGCACTCTGTTTCTCTCTCTCTCTCACAAGTAAATAAACATAAAAAAAAATTGAGAGACAGAGACATCATGAGTAGGGGAGGGGCAGAGAGAGAGGGAGAGAGAGAATCCCAAACAGGCTCCACACTACCAGCGCATGTGCTCGAATACCCACAAAGTCATGAGGTCACGACCTGAGCTGAAACCAAGGGTTGGACACTTAACCACTGAGCCACCCGGGTGCCCCTTAAATGGCATTTTTCTAATGACTAATGGTATTGAACATATTTTATTTGCTTGTTTGTAATCAATGTATCGTCTTTCATTATGTGTGCCTTCAGATCTTTTATATATGTTTAAACGGCTTATGGCTTGTCCAGTGTGTGACTTAACTTGTTTTTATTTTCTTAGTGTTTTTCCTGGAGCTTACTTTTGATGAAGTCTTTTATCATTTATTTATATATGGATATACTTCTGGTGTCTAAAAAATATTGTCCAACTCAAGATCACAAAGATTTTCTCCCATGTATTTTTCTCAAAATGTTGTCTTTAGTTTTACACATAGATCTATGATTCAATTTGAGTTAAGATTTCTATAAGGGAGAAGTATGGATCAAAATTTGTTTGTATATATGGAAACATTTGTAGAAAGCGTTACTTTTCTCCAAAAAATTGGCTTTGAACTTTGTCAAAAATAGTATGTGGGTCTGTTGGTTGGTTTACTGTTGTGTTCCATTGCTCCATTTGTCCATTTTTACCACAGTATTCACTATCTTGATGACTGTACCTTTGTAATAAGTCAGCTTGTCAGTATCTATAACACCTACTAGGATTCTGACTGGGATTACACTAAATCTATAAGTCAATTTCGGCAGAACTGACCTTTTACCTACATTGTTGTATTAATGCTGCCTATCTCTCAATGTATTTAGGTCTCTGTCTTCAATTTATTTAACCATGATTTAATAAACATAAAAGTATATATTTTTCACAACTTTTGTCATTTTTAACTTTAATTATTCCAAAATGTTAATGTTCTTTAAATAAGTATTATTTTTTATTTTTGACTTCTTATTTTTAGTGTATAGAAACGCAACTGTTACTGTTATGTATAGATTATGTTTATTATATAATATATGTTTATGTATAGATTATGTTTATTATATAATATATAATACATATAATATATATGTATATTACTTATGTTTAGTGTATAGAAACGCAAACGTTACATTGTATGCAAACTTGGTAATAGAATTTCTCATAATTTTTAACATGTTCCATAGAATTCTCTCCAGAGATGATCATACCATTTTCAAACAAGTAGAATTTACTTATTCATTTCCAAAACTGATGCGTTTTATGTTTTCTTATGTATTGCACTGCCCAGAAGGATAAACACAATGTTAGTAGAAGTGTTGAAAGCAGTTATTCTTTCTTTGTTCCTGAATTGAAGAGGAAAACCACTCAGTTTTTTCACAATTAAGGATATTGAATAAAGAATCCTGTGGCTTTTCCCCAGCTTCCTTTTATGAAATGAGGACGTGCCCATGTCTCTTAGGGTTTTCATCAGAGTGAATGTTGTATTTTGTTAAACACAATGTCAATTAATATTGCAGGCAAGGTATTTTCTCTCAATATCCAACATGCTTTTTAATGTGACAGTCATGTTCTCAGTTGGGGTATCTATTGGAGAGGCAGGTTGAGGAATATATTGAATTACATGGGCAATGTTTATAGGACTTTGAATGAAGTAATAACTTGAACATTTTATGCAGGTCAGTCATTACTAGAGTTTCATACCAGAAAAAATGGCAATATATATGACAAAGAAAACTCTGAAATGTAGCCTTTTTTGGGTACACCTATCAAAGCATGCATGTTTAAAATGTAATAAAAATAATAAATATTGTTATTTGCTTACCAAGCAAATATTTTTATTGGCAATGCACAGAGTTAATGCTTTAAAATAAATGAAGTATTTTCAGAAACAGCTCATAGGAGTTCAAACTAGCTAAAGCTTGAGGAGATAATCACCATATGTTAAATAAAAAATCCAGGATGCAAAACAAAATATATAGTACAACCATATTTTTGTGGTATAGGTAATTATAAAAGCATCTCAGAAAAAGATTAAAGGTATATGTAATGCTTACCTATTACCTAAATGCTAAGTTATATGAATTATTTTTACTTTCTTCTCTACAGCTTTATGTTTTTGAAAATTTTAGGGACACCTGGGTTGGTCAGTTGGTTAAGCATCCGACTTCAGCTCAGGTCATGATCTCATGGTTCATGAGTTTGAGCCCTGTATCCAGCTCTGTGCAGACAGCACAGAGCCTAGAGCCTGCTTCGGATTCTGTGTCTCCCTCTCTCTCTGCCCCTCCCCTGCTCATGCTCTGTCTGTCTCTCTCTCAAAAATAAACATTTTAAAAATTTTAAAGAAAAATAAAAATTTATACAACAGCCAAATATTTGCAGGATGTGTTTCTCAGGAACAGACTGAGCAGAGATTAGTCTGCAAGATATTTAGTAGAAGACGCTTTGAGGATTAATGCTTTTAAAGGAAGGGAAGGACAAGGAACTGAGCAGAGGAAGAAATCAACCCATGCTTCAGTTTCAAAGAATGTTTCAACCATTGTGCAAATATTCTGAAAAGAGGTATCTTACCTGCTGAAGAAAATTGCTGTGAGATATTTTCTGGACATAACATGATTTTTCATGTCACAAATCATGCTTTCAATATAAGCAGACTGGAGATGTTGTTGAATCACATGTAATATTTATAGGAGCACCTAGATTAGATAAAGGAAAATGTCTTCAAAACAACCACTGTAAATGTGTGTTAAAAACTAAAAAAAGCTATGCTGAAAGAATCAAATACAGGATATCAATAAAGATATGGGAATTATAAAATAGGTGCCAAATGGAAATTCTGGAGGTGAATATAAATTACAGAAATGGAACTTTTACTAGAGGAGCTTAATAGTAAATTTGAAGTGGCAGAAGAAAAATCAGCAAAACTGAAGAGAACTAAATAGAGATTATGTAAATAACATCTATTATGTGTAATAGAGTCAAAAGAACAGAAAAAAAATGAAGAAAACTGAACAGAATCTCAGAGAAATGTAAGACACCATTAAGCACACCATTACAAGCATAAGGGGAATACTCACAATGAAAAGGGAGAGAAAATGGAGCAGAAAAATATTTGAAGAAATAATGGCTAAAAACTTCCCAAATATGATTAATTAATAACATTAATCTTTACAATCAAAAAGTTTAATGAACTCCAAGAAGAGTAAAGAGATTCACAGCTATATGCATCATAGTGAAAATATTGAAAATCAAAAACAAAATCTTAAAAGTAGAAAGAGAATAAAGACTTTATAAGAATTATTAAAGGAGCCCAGAAATATTGAAGAATACAAGATTAATAGACAAAAATCAGTTTTATTTCTCTAGAGATGTAATGGACAATCTGGGAATTAAATAAGAAATAAATCCCATTTATAACAGCATCTAAAGGAACAAAATACAAGAAATTAATTTGCCAAAATTATTGCAAGTGTATATTGAAATCTACAAAGCATTGTTAATAAGATAAATAATAAATAAGTGGGAAAACATCCAGTTTCTTGGTTTGGGAGATTTAATATTGTCAAGATGGCAATACTCCCCAAATTTATGTACAGACATTCTGTAATTCTATAAAAAATTAAAACTGCCCTTTTTCAGAAATTGACATGCTGATTCTAAAGTTCATATGGAAATGCAGAGAAATTGTACTAAAATAAACTTGATAAAGAACAAAATTGAAAAAGCCACATTTCCCAATAAATAATAAGAATAGCCCTATAGATCAGTGGGATAGAATTCAGAGTCCAGAAATTAGCTCATATATTATGGTCAATTGAAATTGACAAGGGTTTGAAAGTCATTTGATGGGGAAAAATTGTGTTGGGCCAACTGGATATCCACATGAACAAGATATGAATTTGGATACCGTAGCAGGTAGGTATCCAAATTCTATCCAAATTTTAAGTTTATATATATATANATAAACTTAAAAATCCTAAATGTAAGTGCTAAAACTTTAAAATTTTTTGAAGGAATATAGTGTACTTATGACCCAAAACATATGACAAACAATAGCATAAATACCATGGTGATAAAAATTTAAGTGTATTCTTGGGAAGTTCATGTAGTATACATGAAGCGATACATCAAATCAATTGTGATAAACATGTATTTTATAAACTATAAACCACAAAACAGAAAAAAGAATTATAGCTAATGAGCCAACAGCAGAGATAAAATGGGATGCAAAGGAAAAAAAAAGAAAAAGAAAAGAAAAAAGATGAAAGGGAAAAGAATAGAAGAAAAAACATATGAAGCAAATTGAAAACACATGCAAATTGGTGCATTTTAGCCCAGCTGTATCAATAACCACTTAAATGTACAATTTTTAAGACCACCTATTAAAAGGTAGAAATTGTCAGATTGGATTTGAAAGCTAAACCTTGCTACATTCTATATCCTAGATTCAAGGAATAAATGCATTGTAAGGAGGGGAGACAGTAAGACTTAGAAATATACCGTAGTAACAATAATAAAAGAAAAGCTAAAGTAACCATATATGTCCTGCCCCTAGCAGCTGGTGTTAGTCCAGAAATGGTCATGTGACTGAACTTGGCCTTATAAATTTGAAGGGAAGAATTTAGAGTTTATTTTAGAGAGCAGATTTTCTCTTATTTCTCTCCATCATTCCCATTGGATACAAAAAGAAAAAAACAGCACAGCAAAACAAAAACACTTTTACAGGTAGGCATCTTGCTACCATGTGGTTTACCAGCCTTGAGATAACAGGGAAAATGGAACAGCACAGAGGAAAGAAACAGGTATTCGATGACTTCATTGGTTGATTGCCTAGATTTCCAGTTACTTCAGATAAGAAACATTTTTATTAAGTCTTTGAAATGTTTTTTTCTGCTACATAATTCACCTAGTACCAATATCAATTAGTAATTTTCTATTATCATTAATTTATTTTTTCTCTACTCAAAGAAAATTGAAAATATTTTGATGGAAGTGATATCTAGTTGTTGACTGTGTTTTCTCAAAACACTGCTAAATTATACATAAGGCTTTTAATTACACATGAGAATGTTTCTAATTATAGTTTCCACCAGTGGTTAATAAATGACTGATTTAATAATTAATCGTATACAATTTTGTTTGCAATTCTAAATCTTGTGTTTAACAAATTAAATATTAAATATTTTAAAGACTGATATATTTATTACTTTAATAATTGTGATACCATTGTTTATATTTAAACATATAGATTTATAAATAATATCTTATACATCAGATTTATTTTTCTACCATCTAGAAAATATGTTATTTCTGTTAAATATATAACCAAAACAAATCCATATTTGTTTATTATTCTTTCAATGCATAGTAAATAAGCATTGTAATTAAATTTATTAAAATCTATCACTTCCTTAATGAAAATTTAATTTAAAGAAAATCTCAGTTATAAATAAATCATTAAGTATTATCTTGTGACCCAGTGCTCTACCAAACACATAATGATATTCACTTAATGAAATTATATTTATGGTAGGTTGAAAAAAGACTTTGGAGATATCAATTCCTGTTAAATTATAATTCATACTTTCAATATTGCTTACACATAATAAAATAAAATTGTGTATTCCTCTTTCCTAAGCATTAATTTATAAAGATATATTTTGTTACACAAAGAGTATCAGTGAATTTGGAGTTAATTGTTCAAATTCTAAGATCCTTCCTAACAAGAATTCAGGAACAATCTGACATTAGATATATTAAAACAATTTTTTAATGTTTATTTATTTTTGAAAGAGAGAGAAAGAGAAAGGCAGGGGATGACAGAGAGGAAGACACAGAATCTGAAGCAGGCTCCAAGCTCTGTGTGTCAACACAGAGCCCAACTCAGAGTTCAAACTCATAACCTGAGCAGAAGTTAGACGCTTAAAAGACTGAGCCATTCATGCACCCCATAACAGTAGATATATTTTAATTCGACTCTTTTGAGGTTGCTTATTGAATATTTATGTGCTTTTTAATAAAAAGATAAAGGCATTTGACTATTTAAAAATACCCAGAAACATGTCTAGATTTTCCCTCTATTTTTATTTGCTATGGAATTCATTAAAAACCCAGATGGGTGTTTGAAAGACTTGATCATACCGGGACAGAGACTGTACCAGCTTTAATAAGAAGAGTTCTTGAAACCAGGAAAAAACATATTTACTTGGAAATGAAAATATCACCAATTGATTCAGATGTATCCATTAGAATTATACTTCTATCCTTTAAAAAAAACACTTTGGCATCTTAAGAAAAATAATTCATTAGCAAAAACTATAGGTTTAAAATTAGGATGTTTAGGGATGCCTGGTTGGCTCACTAGGTACAGCATGTGCCTCTTGATCTTCGGGTTGTGAATTCAAGCCCCACGCTGAGTAGAGAGATAACTTAAGAGAAAATCTTTAAAAATAAATAAAAATAAAATAGAATTAGGATGTTTATAATCAACTTTGATAAGGAATTCCTTAATAAATGATGAACAAAACACTAAATTTTAGGCTTGCTTATTTAAGGAATAAGGAGCTATCTTATTAAACTAGTCATTCTTTCATTAAATTAATATTTATTGCGCTCACTATGGGCTACTGATACTCCAAATGCCAGGGATGTAATAGTAAACAGGATAGTCTTAACCTCTTCTAGTAACTTCTGGAGTTTATATTTTAGTCATAGACCCTATTCTTAATATTACTGAGAGTAAACTATCAACAACTATATAGTAGTACTTGTTAATGTGAGATTAGGAATGAGGTAGGAATTTCTTCAATAACATGGTAGACATACAATAGCAGTTCATATAAAAATTCTTGTCACAATATATGTATACTCTTTATATCTCCCAGTGTTTGAAACAGGCAATGTCAAAATCTGGACATGAATATTTGTGTACCCTGGAAATACAAGCAAAGTTTTAGAAAGACAGGGAATGTACATAGTTTCAAATGTTATTTTCTAAACATGAGCATGTAAGTTAGAGACTGTATCCCTTAAAGTGAAAATGGTGCAAGTTGGCTTATAAATACATTAAATGTTTTCATAAAAAATGACTTATTGCATTATATCATTCATCTCATAGGAAATTAATTTTATGAATCAACTATTTTATACTTAAAATATTCTTATAACCTCCTTTAAATTTTAGCTTTGTACTAAATTAAATAGTTCCCTCAAAAAGTTTGTGTTCAAAGAAACTTCAGAATGCGATCTTATTTGGAAATAGAGTCTTGCAGACGTAAATAATTAAGATGTGGTCATACCGGATTAAGATGTGCCATAAATCAAATGATTGTTGTCCTTATAAAAAAGCCCACATGAATATACAGAGAACACACAAAGAGAACACCACATGATAATGGAGGCAGAGTTTAGAGTGATGCATGGACAAGCCAAGGAGTGCCTAAGATTCCCAGCAACCATCACAAAAAAGGAAAGAGGTGTGGTACAGATTCTCCTTCATAACTTCCAGAAGGTGCCAGTCCTGGCAACCCTTGATTTCAGACTTCTAGCCTCCAGAACTGTGAGGGAATAAATTTCTATTGTTTCAGCTGCTCATTATGCTTGTTATGGAAGCCTTAGAAAACTAATATAAATCTAATAATAAAAATCCCAAGCATTTTTCCTATTAATCTCACATTAGGAAATACTTTTTAAAAAATTAAGACAAGGATAATGCTGTTCCACATAAAAGTTTTTATTTGTTTAAATAACATATTTTAAACAGCATAATATTCTCATTTCATTGCTATTGTGATATTGTTCTCAATGACATATACTTATTCTTTTAAGTGTATATTTAATAGTAAACTTTTTCTCTTTTTTTCAGTTTTATTGAGAAACAATGACATACAATACTGTATAAGTTGAAGGCATACAGCTTGATGGTTTGATTTATATATACTGTGACATGATTACAACAATAGTTTCAGCTAACACCATCTTCTCATATAGACACAATAAAAAGAAAAGAGAAAAAGGAAAAATAGTCTTTGTGATGAGAATTCCTAGGATTTACTCTCTTAACAACTTTCTTATATATCATATGACAATGTTAGCTCTAGTCATCATATGGTACATTATATCCCTCGTACTTATTTATCTTATAAGTAGAAATTTGTGCCTTTCGATCATCTTCCTTTAATTCCCCTCCTCCCTGTCCTTCACTGCTAGTAACCCCAAGTCTGATCTAGTTTTCTGTAAGTTTTTTTTTTATTCCATGTGCAAGTGGGATTATACTGTATTTGTCTTTCTGTGTCCTGTTTTACATAGTTAAATGTTTTCAATATCCATCCATGTTGTAGCAAAGAGTAGGATTTCCTTGTTTTTGTCCATTTTGCATACATATATATATGTCTGTGTGTGTGTATATGATATATATATATATATCACAACTTATTTATTCATTCATCTGTTGATGGACATTTACAATGTGTCTATGTCTTGGCTACTGTAAATAATGCTACTATAAACATGAGGGTGCAGATATTTTTTTGAGTTAGTGTTTTCATTTCCTTTGGATTTATTCCCAGACGTAGAATTGCTGGATCATATGGTAGTTCTATTTTTAATTTTTTGAGAATCCTCTTTACTGTTTTTCATGGTGGCTGTACCAATTTACAATCTCACCAGGAATGCTCAAGGGTTCCCTTTTCTCCACATCCACACCAAGATTTGTTATCTTTTGTCTTTCTAATAATGACCATTCTAACAGGTATGTGATGATATCTCATGGTTTTGATTTGCATTTCCCTAATGACTAGTGATGCCACACATCTTTTTCATATATCTGTTTGCCTTTTGTATATCTCCTTTGAAGGAAAGTCTATTGAGGTCCTTTGCCCACTTTTTAAATTGGTTTTTTGTTTCCTGTTTTTTTTTTTGTTTTGTTCTGTTTTGTTTTATACTATTGAGTTATATGAGGTTTTTTTGGATATTAACCCCTTGTAAAATATATGGTTTGAAAATATTTTTTCCTATTCTGCAGGCTTTTTTCTTTGTTGATGGTTTCTATGTTGTGAAGAAGGCTTTTAATTCAATATAGTCCCACTTATTTATTTTTTATTTTGTTATTTGTGTGTTAGGTGTCATATCCAAAAAACCATTATCAAGACCCATGTTAAGGAGCTTTATTCCCATGTTTTCTTCTATGTTTTCAGGTCATACATTAATCCATGACAAGTTAATTTTTGTGAGTGATGCAAGATAAGGATCCAGTTTCATTCTTTTTCATGTGAATATTTTATCATCCTAACAGCATTTATTGAAGAGATTATATTTTCTCCATTGAGTATTCTTGACTTCCTTGTCAAATATTAGTTGATGATATAGACTTGGGTTTATTTCTGGGTTTTCAGTTCTGTTCCATTGATCTATTTGCTGGCTTTTATGCCAGTACCATACTGTTTTGATTACTATAGCTTTATAGTATAGTTTTAAATTAAGAAGTGTGATGCCTCTTGCTTTGTTCTTCTTTCTTGGAGTTCTTGTGGTTCCATATAAATTCTCTGAGTGTTTTATCTAATTCTAGAAAAAGGGCCATTGGAATCTTGAAAGTGATTGAATTGAATCCATGGAAGGCTTTTGGTAGTATTGAAGTTGTAACAATATTAATTCTTCCAAACCATAAATATGGGATATCTTTCCATTAATTTGTATTTTCCTTGATTTCTCTTATTAATGTCTTGTAGTTTTCTGAGTAGAGACCTTTATTTATTCCCAAATATTTTATTGTTTTCAATGCTATAGCAAATGACACTGATTGCTATTTTTTTTCCCAAAAATTCATTGTTAATGTAAAGAAATGCTGCTGATTTTTATGTTAGTTTGTATCCTGCAACTTACTATTAAACTCATTGATTAGATCTAACAGTTTTTTGGTTGCCTCTTAGGATTTTTTATGTATGAAATCATATCATCTGCAAATATAGACGTTTTACTTCTTTCTTTCTAATTCTGATACTTTTCCTTTTCTTGTTTTATTGAACTAGCTTGGACTTTCAGTACTATGTTGAAATAGAAGTCATGAAAGTAGGAACCCTTGTTCCTAATCTTAGAACAAAAGCTCTCAACCTTTCATCATATGATGTTACTGTGTGCTTGTCATAAATGACCCTTATTACATTGTAATATGTTCCTTCTATGACTAATTTGTTAAGACTTTTTATCATAAATGGATGTTGTATTTTTCCAAATGTTTTTCCTATGTCTGTTGAAATGATTAAATGATTCTTTTTCTTTCATTTTATCAATGTGATTTAACACATTAGTTTGCATATGTTGAACCATCCTTACATTCCAGGGACAACCTACATTTGATCATGGCGAATGATCCCTTCATGTGCCAATGAAATCAGTTTGCTGGAATTTTATTGACAGTATTTTACATCCATATTTATCAGAATAATTGGTTTATGATTTCTTTTTCTAGTAGTGTCCTTTACTAGTTTTGTTATCAGGATAATGCTGGCCTCATAAAATGAGTTAGGGAGTATTCCATCCTCTTTAATTTTGTGGAAGAATTCTAATAAAATTGGTGTTAATTCTTAACTGTTTTTTTTTAACCAGTGACAAAAATTCAGCAGTGACCAAAAAAAAAAAAAAAAAATCACCAGTGTCACCATCTGATCTTGGGCTTTCCTTTGTTGGGAGATTTTTGTTGTTATTTTTGGGAAATATTTTTTTTATTACTGATTCAACTTGTTAATAGTAATTGGCCTAATCAGATTTTATATTTTTTCTTGATTTAGTCTTGGTTAAGTTGTATGTTTATGAGAATTTTTTCATTTCTTCTAGGTTGTCTAGTTTCTTGGTGAACAGTTGTTTAGAGTAGCATCTTATGATCCTTTGAATTTCTATGGTATCAGTTATAATGTCTCCTTTGTTAATAATTTTGTTGACTTGGGTACTTTCTCTTTTTAATTTTAGTCAAGGATTTGTCAATTTTAAAAATCTTTTCAAAGAATTGACTCTTAGTTTAGCTATTTGTTTTTTAGTTCTTTATTTCCATTGTTTTCTGTTATTTATTTTATTTCTGCTCTAATCTTTTTTATTTCCTTTATTCTACTAACTCTAGGCTCAGTTTGTTTATAGTTCCATAAGGTGTAGAGTTATGCTATTTATTTGTGTTATTACTTGCTTCGTAATCTATGAATTTATTGTGAACTTCCCTCTTAATATTGTGTTTGGTGCATCCCACAAGTTCTGGTATGTTATGAAGAAACTTTTTAATTTTCCCTTAATTTCTTTATTGATCTATTGGCTTTTCAGGGGAATGTTATTTAATTTCCATGTGTTCCTAAATTTTCCAGTTTTACTCTCATTGTTGATTTGCAGTTTCATGTGATTATTGTCAGAGAATATACTTGGTATAATTTTAGTCTTCTTTAATTTGCTAAAGATTTGTTTTGTGGTCTAATATATGGTTTATCCTAGAAAATGCTCCATATGCACTTAAGAAGAATGTGTATTCTGCTGTTATTGGATAGAATGTTCTCTATATCTCTGTTAGGTCCATTTTGGTCTATAATATTGTTCAAATCCACTGTTTCCTTATTGATTCTATGTCTGGATGATCTATCTATTGTTGAGAGTGGGATATTAAAGTCTTCAACTATCACTGTATTATTGTTTCTTTTTTTCTCCTTTTAGCTCTGTTAGTTTTTGCTTTATATTTAGGTGCTCTGACACATAATGCTGATGTTTATCTGTTATGAATTCTTTGTCTGACAGTTCAAAGATCTTCATATATTTGGGGTTGGTTATTGGGGATTTATTGGTTTCCTTTGGTCATATAATATAGACCTAATTTTTCATGATCTTTTATTCCTAATGTTTGTATCTCTGCATATCAGTAATCAGGCTCCTCTTCTAGACTTTACAGATTGCTTTGTCAGAGGTCATTCTTCATTAGAGTTCAGTTTAGGTTTGTCGGTGTGTCTGCTCATAATGTCCTTGGGCAGGTGTGACCTGCTATTAGGGTCTATTTTTGGGTGAGACAACTGTTTCAGTTCTGAGGATGGGGTTCAAGGGATGTTTCTCTGGCTGAGAACAGCTGGATAGGGCTGCTGTCTTAGTTCTCTACCCAAGTAGGGCTATCGGATGAGTGCTGAGGTGGTCTGGTTTCTCTGGCAAGGATTATCAAATAGTTGGGCCTGAGTACTATACTTAATAATAAGTAGGCTTATGAATTAGTTTCCATGCCCTGGCAGGGCAGCAAAAAGGGACATGGGGCCCCCACATTTCATTGTTTTGGAACTGAGATCATGTCGGAGTGTGCACTGAATTGCCTGGTCTAGCGAGGTCACTAGTTTTTATTTGCAGATGGTAAAGCCATAGGCTGTGCTCTCTGTTCAAGTGCCACTGTATGTAGGGCTCTTGAATGGGATATGTAGCTTTCTATGTGCTATGGTTAGGTTCACTGGTCAGACAGACTGGAGGCTATATTCAGAGATGAGCAGGGCTACAACCTAGATTACCTGCCTGGGTGCCATGGGAGACACAGCTGTAAACCCAGTAAAGTTCTTTGTTTATATTCTTAAGCCACTGCACTGTAAGTTCTCCTCAAACAGGGCCCCTGGCTTTACTTTACAAACTATGAACTCTGACTGCCTTTCTCTAGGTTTGAATGCTGCTGTTCTACACAGCTTCTAGGAGTTGTCACCAGCCCTTCTGGTCAGATGGAACCTGAAGACTTTTTTTACAGCAGGTGGGACGGTGTCTTATTTCCTTTGATTGGGTGGGAGGGGAAGGGTCCACTCCAGGCTACCCTCATTTTCTCAAACAGTTTGTCTGGTTGAGAGGGGCCAGGAACTAACCTCAGTCTTAGCTATTAATTAATCTCTCTGGTTGTATACAGTACAGAAACTTTCCGTCTCAGAACTGGCTTTTCTCGGGATGGTCGGCTCTTCCCAGTGGCTCTCAGCTGGGTCAGCAACTCTGTTCCTTGCCTGGGCATAGAGACACTAAACACTAGGGCCAGTAAATCTCCTCACTGAGGATCTGAATCAGACAAATCTGTATCCCATTAAATTACCTGGTCAGAGTACATCCTGATTTAGTTCTGCAGATGAGCAAAACTCCTAGTTGGGATTACTACTTGGGCACTGCAGGTATGAACTGAGGCTACTAAGATCTTTGTGGTGGTTGTTGCAAATCCCTCCCCCTTCTCTGTCACATTCAAACTTCCCTATGGTTGAGCCCCACAAATTCCAGTGCAATCTCCATGGTACAAGATTAAATCAGGGGATCTGGCAAGGTGACTCAATGCTAGGGGTTGGCTTGTTTGTTCCCCTGGGTTCTCCTTTACCACTGGAGGATCCAGAGCCTCAGGAGAGACCTTTCCTCATGGTGCTGTACTGTCCTGGGAGAGGGGCAATGCAGTCAGTGTGTAGGCACTTCTTTTACCCTGCTATTGAAGTCTATCTTGGTGAAGTCTATCACCTGTGTTCTAGGAGTCTCTTGGTGATAGAGGGAGATTCTTGAATAGTCATTAGTTGTTCTTATGAGGGGGACTGAAGAAGTCAGAAACAACCTATGTCACCATCTTGGTGACATCACTCCCCTTGCACTATTTTTTTTAAACTATGATAATGATTATCATCATGCATGCCATAATAGTAGCAATATTTCTACCAAGAAGGAGCCTTCCACAGAGGATATCTGTGGAATAGATTAGATGTTAAAAACAAATTAGCAATAAAAACTTCCTTTTTAAATTTATGGTGAAATTTGATAACAGAAATTTTTAATCTAGTGGTGGCATGACAAAACATGGATAATGTTAAGTGATACATTAAATATTTTCACATTAATTTATCCTGCTTTATTCCAAAATTAGAATTAAACCCTGAAGTGCTTTGAACTAGTTAAATATTATGAAGTCTTACAATGTTTGACTGGATTACTTAGCTGAAAAGCCTTTCATTTATAAGTGAGGAAAGATTTCAGAATAATCAAAGATTTTCCTATTGTCATCATACCAGAAGCCTATATTTGACACACTATATTATATTAGTAAAGATTAACCATATAGCTATAAAGGATATTTGCAACAAGGTATTTCCATTATACCAAATATGTATGTTGATGGGATTTGATTTAATATGTTGAATACATAAGAATATTGATGGCATGAAGGAGCTAGCAAAACTTTCTGATTATAATGGTCCAAAATGAGTTTTCTTATTTAGATTATTTCCATTATTTTTGCTTACCTTGTACTACTTAACATTTTAAAAATATATAGGACCCCTGTGGGGCTCAGTTAATTGAGCATCCACATCTTGATTGCAGCTAATGTAATTATTCCAGGGTCATGGGATCAAGCTCCACATCCAGCTCCGTGCTGAGAATGGAGCCTGCTTTAGATATTCTCTCTCTCTCTCTCTCTGTCTCTCTCTCTCCCCCTCTCTCCCCCTTCTCCCTCTGCCCCCTTCTCTGCTCATGCCTTTTCTCTATATAATTATATATATAGAGAATTTTATAATCAACATAAGTACTATAAATGAAGTTGGCATTTCCATGTTACAAATGATGAAAATGAAGTTCAGATCATTTAAATTTCCTAAGATCTAAAACCAGGAAATACTAGAATTACGACCAAACCTTGTATGAAAGCTCCACAATGCACTAGTTTCTTTCTACATTTATCATTAATTTTCCTCCATGACCCATGCAGCCAGTTGAAGAACTATTTTTATATTATGATCGCCATCAAAGTTTGATATATTATGCTCTGTATGCTTAATCATTCATTTTTTTCTCTGCTTCACTTTAAAAAAATATTTGCCCTTTGAGGCTTTTTTTTTTTTTGACTTAGCTACCCTTAATCACTTAGTGTATCAATAATTTTCTGTCTGGACCACAAATATGTAGAGAATGAGGAAGACTGTCTCTGCTGATAAAGTTAGATATCTTGAATTTTTCAGCACTTTGCTTAGTCCACTCCAGCGATAGATGATAAAACCTTTTTTTCCCCTTCTAGAAGCACCTCTGTTTATAATTCAAATGTTTTGCATATAATTTTTCATAAAGAGCCAGATTATTGTTTTTCCTCATGGAATGGTTCTCTTCCTATAGACTTCCATCCACTACAGGCAGCCATGTAACCAAATATGGGCACACTAACTCCACTCACAAAAAAACACAAAACATACACACACACACACACACACACACACACACACATCTCTTCTGAAATTTAACTTCTGCCTTCAGTTAACAGAGCACTGAGAATACTGACAGTATGCATTTCTAGTCACTCAAAGTCCAAATAAAGTTGGAACTGGGGTAGTCTCACTTGTCTATTTTTGCTTTTATACCATGTACTTTTGGCATCATATACAAATTATTGCCTACATTGACTGCTTCAAAGTAAAACTTCTGCACAGCAAAGGAAACAATTAATAGAGTGGATGACAACCTAGAGAATGAAGAAAATAGTTGCAGGTTTGCATACTTCAAATGAGGGGTTAATATCCAAAACATATAAGAAACTTATAAAATGATATAAAAATGGGCTAAGAATCTGCATAAGCATTTCTTCAAAGAAGATGTACAAATAGCCAACAGGTATATGTTTAACCGACTGAGCCACCCAGGCGCCTCACACAAATAGCCAACAGGTATATGAAAAGATGCTCAACATCAGTGATCATCAAAGAAATGTTAAGTCATGGTGAGATATCACCTCCTACCTGTTAGAATGGTCATTATCAAAAAGATAAAACAAAACACTTCCAAAAACTGGGAAATAAGTGCTGGTGAAGATGGGAAGAAATTGAAACCCCTATGCTCCTTTGACAGGAATGTAAAATAGCGTATTAACTATGGAAAGCAGTATGGAAGTCCATCAAAAATATTAAAAGTATAACTACTATATGATCCACCAATCCCACTTGTGAATATTTATCCAAAATAATTGAAATCAGAACCTAGAAGAGATATTTGCACTGTCATGTACATTGCTGCATTATTCAATAACTAGTAGGTGGAAACAACTCAAATTTCTATCGACTGATGACTGGATAAAGGAAATGTGGTGTATACATACAATAGAATATTATTCAACCTTTAAAGGAAAGTTTACATGTGTTATAGCACCGATGAAACTTGAGCTCATTTTGCTAAGTGAAATATGGGATTCACAGAAGGACAAATATTGCATGATTCAATTTAAATGAGATATCTAATATAATCAAACTCCTAGAAACAGAAAATAAAAAGTTTGTTTCCAGGGGCTGGGAGAGGGAGTATAGGTATTTTCAGTATGTATAGAAATTCAGTCATGCAAGGCAGAGGAAGTCTAGGGGTCTGTTCTACAACAACATGCATATGGTTAACAGTACTGTGCTTGCTATACACTTAAAATTTTATTAAGGGTTAGATTTCACATTAATTTTTTTTACTACAATAAAAAAGAAATCAAGGGTGCCTCGGTGGTTTATCCAGGTAAGCATCCGACTTTGGCTCAGGTCATGATCTCATGTTTTGCAGGTTCAAGTGCTACATTGGGCTCTGTGCTGACAGCTCAGAGCCTGGAGCTTGTTTCACATTCTGTGTCTCCCTCTCTCTCTGCCCTTCCCCAGATCGCAGTCTGTCTGTCTGTCTGTCTCTCTTTCAAAAATAAATAAACATTAAAAAAAAAAAGAAATCAGACATGATAACACCTAAAAGAGAGTTTAAGAAATATAGTGTAGAGATTATTAAAATAAATAAATAAAATCTTTGAAAAACTCAGTTGTATACTAAGATACAAATAAAATAGGGTGCTATGTATAGAAAAGTGGTAAGGACTTGTGTCAAATAACCTGGTGGTAATTACTCCACAGAGAGTAAAAATTTCCACAACTCTAAGGTAGTGTTTTGGATGAATGACAATATCATCACTGTGTCTGGAATATAATAAGGAGAAGGAAAAGGTACCAAGATTAGTTGGAGAAAAAAAATAAGTGCAATATTTATGTAGGTGAATGTAGGGCTTTGTATTTTTATGTTAAACTCGGTGGAAAAGTATTGAAAGAGTATAAAACAGAGGAGTGACAAGATGTGAGTTATGTTTGAAAAATGTTTATGTATGAAAAATGAAATGTGAGTGAGGGGAAAGGGTAAAATTGGATGAGAGATATTTAGACCTGAAGAGAGATGATGGAGGCTTGGACTTCTGTGTTACCAGTGTAGGTAGTAATTAAATTGAGTCTATTTAATCAGGTGGCAACTTTGTATTTAGTTAAAAAGCACATACTTTAAATTATTTATGCATATATGTATACATAATATATGCATACATATACATATAAACATATATATAAGCATATTTGACACAAAATAATTTCTAATTTTGGACAAATAATTATTTGAAGCACTTGGAACATATAAAATAAATGCAGTTTGTTCATTTTAATTTTTTTTATTTATTTATTTTTGAGCGACAGAGAGAGACTTGAGAGACATAGCGTGAGTGGGGGAGGGGCAGAGAGAGAGGGAGACACAGAATGTGAAGCAGGCTCTAGGCTCTGAGCTCTCAGCCCATAGCACAATGCAGGGCTCGAGCCCACGGACTGCGAGATCATGAACTGAGCTGAAGTCAGACTCAACCTACTGAAACACCCAGGTTCCCCTAGGGGTTTATTCATTTTATGAATACATGCAGTATTTATTCATCCAAAATTCAGATGCTTTAAAGAAAAATAGAAACATAACTTTCACATTTTACACAATCATCAAGCAAAATATTTATATCACTGCACTTAAGTAGCAAAAATTTGCTAACAATCGATATTTCTGGGGAGTCATACAGAATACCTGCAATTGAGTATTTCAAATTGTTCCTGATTTGTTGAGCCTAACTCATTAAAACTGTATGTGTAGAAATAGATGACAGGTACACTAACACAATTTCACTGGCCAAACAGTGTATTCATAATTAAACATGTTTATGAAATGTCTAATGAGAAATAATCCTCACTCATTGAATATAGAAATAAAATGTCCCTTAAAGTGTTACTCTTGTCTTCTTCAGAGTAGAATGGGTGAAATCAGAGAGCAAGACCCTGAGAAATGAGTAGGAGTTTAAGACTGAAAGCATTTAATATTGGCTCCTCTTTCAAGTTATTTGATGAAGAAAAGAATATAATCTTCAAGCTCCCAGAAATCAACATAAACTTTAACAACATATGTAACATTTTCACAAAATATATAGAATAAAACTTCTATTTAGTGAGAAAACTGTACGGTTTCTTTCATTTATCACCTACACAACAACAACGTAGATTATTCTTTAGGCTACAATGGGGCTTTGGTGTCAGACAACCTGGACTTGAAGGAAGATTCAAGTAGCATCTGGAAAGCTAATTACTCTTATGTAACTACCTTAGTATATTAATCTGTAAATATGAAGAATAGTAAATACTTCTCAGGATTTTTTCAATAATTAAGAAAATAAAGGATCTAAAAAAGACCATAAAATAGGATCATGCCCTCTGGATACTTGTTGCAGACATATTCAACTCACACAGTGTTAACAAAAATATAAGATAATAATATGCTAACATTATGAAATTAGGTAATCTGATATAAAAATTCTGATGACTGATGTATTCCTAAAAATCACAAAATCTTCATTTCTGAACAAATCTAAAAATGTATTATCCATTAGAAGAAGGATTAATTTTTAAGTTACCAGAACCTATTCCTGGATCACCACTTTATTAATACTGCCTTTTACCTTCAAGGAAATATTAAGATTTGTAGATAACTAGTTAGCAGAACCTTTTTAAGATACTGGCCATGGTAAATAGGTCCTCTCTCCACCAAAATCTATTTAATTGATAATAAAAATAGTGAAAAATGGTTATGAAAAGGAAATGAAACCACACAAATATGGAGTGAATGAGAAAATTAAGCAAGCAATAAAATAAAACATCTTTCAAGAAATTTCTGAAAAACTGAGTAAGAGTAGGTAAATAGTGACTGTTCAAGAAGGCAGAACACAGAGAAGTTAAGAGTATACATGAAAGAGCTATGACTGGGGAGGACCTGGGATGCCTTGTAGAATCTTTGAAGATTGGGTTTTTAAAATGACAGGCCAGGGGCCACCTGGGTGGTTCAGTTGGTTAAGCATCTGACCCTTGATTTTGGCTCAGGTCATGATCTCACAGTTCATTAGATCAAGCCCTGTGTTGGGATCTGTGCTGACAGCATGGAGCCTGCTTGGGATTCTCTCTCTCTCCCTCTCTCTCTGTACCCTCCTCAAAATAAATAAATAACTATTGAAAAAAATAAAATGATAAGCCATTTGAGATGAAACTTGATCACGACAACAGAGCATTACGTACAGATGTTTATTTGCAATTGTAAGTAATCTGCTTTTATTTCATGTATGAAACACTCAGCAGCTTTTTTACATGCCAGTCAAAATTAGGAAGGCTTTTCTCAATATTGACGAAACAGAATGTCTGGAAGACACCTAAGGCAGACACTGTGGGTGCTAAAGCCAGAATAAAGACTTTCTCATTCTGTACATGTTTTATCTTAGGTACCACCCATTTAACCAGAGCTCCAATTAGCTGTTACATTTTATTTTTCTTTATTGTTTTCTTTTTTCTCTTTTTCATGTTTTTTTTTTTTTTTTCAGAGGAGGGCTGTGTATTTCTTAAGTGAGCAGACATCATATTCATGAGCTGCCACTGATGTTAAAAGGACATTCAGGCATTTGCCAAATTCTGTGACATAGATTATTGCTTTAGCTTCCACGTGGGGACAAGAAGATAAGTTCTTGGGGCACACAAATTGTATAGTTGGAACTCTGATGCCTTGCAGCAAGCTGGGACTGTCAAAGTTTAAGGTGAACAAAGATAAGACAACCTGTCAGCAAACAGAGATGACAAAAAAGCTTACATGTCTCAGGTTCCATTCCATAATTTACCTAGTCTTTTTTCCTTTAGAGAAATAAAGAGGCTTCCCTAAAAAATTGGAAACACACATCTTAATATACATTGGTATGAGGTTCAAATTTTTGCTAACAGCATGATCCAGGACACCTCAAATTTAGAAACTAAAATAGATAAGTCCTTGATTGGGACAAGTGTTCTGAGAAGCAAATTGACAAGACCGACTGAGTAAAAATGCCAACGTATGGAAGAAGTACAGATAAACAATACATGCAAAGAGACTCAACTTTTGTAACATTCAAGGGAATACAAATTAAAGCCACATAGTATTTCATATTTCTTAGATTAATAAATAATTGAAAGTGTGAAAACAAGAAGTATGTAGAGAAAGGGAATTTTTACATGCTGCTGGAGATGAAGAGGAAATGCAACCAGTCTGGAGAATAGTATCTAAGTTGAGAATGTGCATGGCCCATGATTCCTCATTTCTACATCCTAGTACTTAGAACCTTGAGGTATTCTTCCTCATCATCACATGGGGAGATATGCCAAAATGTCCATGTTCATAGCAGCATTATTTTTTTGAAAGTGTTGTAGCTTATTAAAACAAAAATGGATTATTAAATGTTCACTTGTTCTAGCTAATTAGTGCCATTCACAATGAATGACCAATTTAAGAATAGATAACTGAGCAAATGAAAAATGCAACTGCAGAAATTAGTTGCCAAGAAATAAAAATATTAGAAATGACAGTGCAGAACCAAAAAAAAACAGAGATGAAAAATAACAGAGAAAAAGAACAGGGGTTCTTTTCAGGAGTCTCACCATCTATCTACTGAAATTTCAAAACTAATGAAGTGGTGCCTAGGTGATTCAGTTAATTGAGTATCAGACTCTTGTTTTTGGCTCAGATCATGATTTCACAGCTCATGAGTTCGAGCCCCACCGTCAGGCTCTGGGCTGACAGCCTGGAGGCTGCTTGAGATTCTCTGTCTCCCTCTCTTTCTGCCCCTGCCCAGCTTATTCTCTCTCTCTCTCTCTCTCTCTCTCTCAAAATATAAAATAAACATTAAAAATAATGCAGAAAATAGAAAAAAGTAATTAAAATGAAACAAGAGAGTTTTTTAGAGCTGAATGATTTGGAAATACTATCAAGATCTTATAAACATGAATGGACACAACACACCAATCTAAAATTTCAGAACAGTGAAGATAATGAGAATGTCCCCACATGCTTGAAGAATGGGGCAGTGAAGAGGGACTAAGGTCATCCACAAAAGGACTACACCTAGATTGGAAGGATATTTCTCATCAGCAATAGAGTATGTGGAAGACCACAGAATATTATTCAGCCTTGAAAAAGAAAGGAAATCTTGTCATTTGAGACAACAGGAATGAATCTAGAGGACATTATGCCAAGTGAAATAAACCAAACAGGAAAAGACAAACACTGAAATATTGTATGATATAACTTATATGTGAAATCTAAAAAAAAGAANACTTATATGTAAAAACTAAAAAAAAAAAAAAAAAAAGGTTGAACCCATAGAAACAGAGAGTAGAAAGAAGACAGGTTGCCTTGGGCTGGGGCGGGAGGTGGTGGTTCAAGAAATGGGGAGTATTGGTAAAAGGGTACAAATGTTCAGTTATGATGAATAAGTTCTGATGACCTAATGTACAGCATGGTGTCTATATATAATAATACTACAGTGAATACTCTACATTTGCTAACAGAGTATATCTTAAGCATTTTTAGTGCACATGTACACAAAAATATAACTGTAAGGTGATAGATATATTAATTAGCTTGATTGTCATAAATATTTCACTATATATGTATATCAAATTGTCATATTTTACAATTTAAATTCACACAATTTTATTTGTCAATTATATCTTGATAAAGGTGGAAAAAAGAAAAAGAAACAATTTCTTCAGTTTGGTAAAGGAAATCTCAAATGACAATTTGATTCCAAAACTATCAGTCAAGTGTGAATGCCCCAAAAATCAGACTAGCAAAGCCGTGGAAAATTAAGAAGTTGTCTGAAGATCTATCCAATAAAATATGAGAATAAATAATATAGAAGAAAAATATAAGATGCAGGAAAGACTCCACTGAACCTGGGAGACATGTTTGTTTCATTTTTGAACAACAACTGTACCGCAAGCCTGATTTCCAACCTGTCCAGATAGCAGAACAAAGGAGTCCACAAATTACATAGAGAAATTTGCAGACTAAACAGAATAGTAAATACTTATAAAATCTTTGGAAAGTTATGAAGAGATTCACTTAAAAAAAATAGGCCAGCATTGTGATTAACATATTAGGTTTTCAATGCAATTTATCAAATTGAAAGACTGTATATTTTTGTTTTAAAATTAATAATATAAATAAAAACAATAAAATCAAAACCCTGTATACTTATTAGAGATCCCTCTCACAAATACTTTATTAAGGCTTGAGAAGATGCTGAAATACAGATACTCATAGTTATGACTGTATTTTAGGCTCGCTCTATCTATCTATCTATCTAGGCAAAGAGGAAACTCCCTCCTGTTTTTTAGAAAGGACAATAAAGATATGAAAATAACTCATTGAAATAAGAGTATAAAGTCACCATAAGTTTCCTTGTTCTTATATTTGCATATTTCTCTGCACTGCTGATGGCAATTCCCAATACCAAAGATTTTCATTTATGCACAGGATTCTTTCTTGGAAGACTTTTTAAAGTGAGGTCAAAGATGTTTATGAATTGTTCTCAAAGTGTTTGGTTCGTTACAAGTACAATCATTTTCTACAGCATGAATAATTAGATTGTATATATACCTGAACTCTCTTTTAAAATTATTCTTAGTATTGTTACCTAGATGTTATATATTCCTACTTGGGTTTCTACCATACTGAAACTCAATAATCCAATATGGTTTTATTAAAATTATATGTTAAACTATTAAGTGATGGGTACAATTTATATATTGAAGTGATAACATGTTTACAAAAATGTAAGCCAACAAATCTCTCTGTTTATTAATATCTGAAAAGATATAAATAGTATGCAATATTACTTTGTGTTGAAGTTGTTGGACCAGTATCAGCAAAACTCTGATTAACTTAAAATATAGTTATAAAGTAATGTGGAAATTTCAAAGAAAATATACGTGTACAAAGGACTATGTTTCAATGTCTTTAATAGTTGGAGAAGAAATACTAAGGATGAGAAAGAGTATGGAAATATGTTCAAGTTAAATTTTGTAAAGATTAGGTATTTGCTGCAAAATTATATTAGGAGATGTATGTTTAGATTAAAGAAGTATTTTTTGACAATAAAAATACTTGTTTAAGATTTTGGACACTCAAAAACACAATATGATACCACTTCACACCAGTCTTAATGGCTAAAATTAACAACTCAGGAAACACCAGATATTGGCGAGAATGTGGAGAAAGGGGAACACTTTTGCACTGTTGGTGGGAATGCAAACAGGTACAGCCACTCTGGAAAACAGTGTGTAGGTTCCTAAAAAAAATTAAAAATATATTTACTCTATGAGCCAGCAATTACACTATTAGGAATTGATCCAAAGGATCCAAAAATGCTGATTTGAAGCGGGACATGCACCCCGATGTTTATAGCAGTACTATCAACTATAGACAAATTATGGAAAGAGCCCAAATGTCCATCAGCTGATGAATGGATTAAAATGATATGGTATATAGGGGCGCCTGGGTGGCTCATTCAGTATAGCAGCCAACTTTGGCTCAGGTCATGATCTCACAGTTTGTGAGTTCAAGCCCCACATCCAGCTCTGTGCTGACAGCTTAGGGCCTGAAGCTTGCTTCGGATTCTGTGTCTCCCTCTCTCTCTGCCCTCCCCTGATAATGCTCTGTCTCTCAAAAATAAATAAATGTTAAAAAAAAATGTATGAAAAAAAAGAAGCTGTGGTATATATACGACAAAATACTACACAGTGATGAAAAAAATGAAATATTACCATTTACAACTACATGGATGGAACTGGAGGGTATTATGCTCACCAAAACAAGTCAGTCAGAAAAATACAGATATCTATGATTTCACTCATCTGTGGAATTTGAGAAACTCAACAGATGAACATAGGGGAAAATAAGATAAAAACAGAAGGAAGCAAACTGTAAGAGACTCTTAAATATAGAATACAAACTGAGGGTTGGTGGATGGGAAGATTGGTGAGCAGAGGGGTAAAATTGCTCACTGGCAGTAAAGAGAACACTTTTTGGGATGAGCACTGGATGTCATATGTAAGAGATTAATCATTGGCTTTTATTCCTGAAGCCAAGGCTATACAATATATTAACTAACTTAAAAAATAATAAAATAATAAAATAAAATAATGTTTTATATCTCCTAAAAAGAAATAAAAAGAATTCTGGAGAGAAAAAAATGCTTTTTAAAAATAATTTTTCAATGCTAATCTACTAACACTTTGTTCCAAATACAGATGGAATTATAGATAACGTAAGAGTTATAAATCCTTTTCCTCTTGAAGAAACTTCAGAATTACAATAGTTATGATCATCATTTTCACTCTAGAAAATAGTATAGCTTGTTGTAAAACCGGAGAGAAAAAGGAAGACAAAGGCACAGAGAGGAAAATAATAGCAAATGTTCTTTGGAGAGCTCAACAATATAGTGCAGCTGCTATGGAGATTTCATACTATTCTTCATAAATAATCTGTAAACAAAATCTAGCATTGTTGTTTTGAAAAGTATACAAAATCGTCAAAATAACACTAATTTTAATCAGTTAAAGTAAAAGTAGTGTTAGAAATTTTTTCACACCTGTTAGAAGTAACAAAACAAATGAATTTACCGATAATATGTAAGCCATTTTGTTAAACCTGCATGTGATATGGGAGAGATGCCAAAAGTGATTTGAAGGCTATAAGTAGTTGAAATGTAGTAGATGATCTGAAGAGAAAATCATCATTTATAATAAAGGTAAAAGAAAAAAATATTGTAGGATGGGATTTGGACATATATATGATGGTTAACATTTTAAGTATTCTTGGGGTGCCTGGGTGGCTCCCTCAGTTAAGCGTCCGACTTTGGCTCAGGTCTCACCGTTCACGGGTTCCAGTCCCGTGTGGGGCTCTGTGTTGAAAACTCAGAACCTGGAGCCTGCTTCGGATTCTGTTTCCCTCTCGGCCCCTCCCCCACTTGCACTGTCTCTCTCTCTCTCTCAAAATTAAACAAACATTTTTTTGATTTTAATTATTTTTATAGTCAAGGAGAAATACATGCTGGATCTAGTCTTTTCTATATATTCAAACATACTCATTCATTCCCTGATTGACCAACAATATAGTACTATGCAAACTTAAAACACTTTCTAGGGGCACCTGAGTGGCTCAGACCGTTGGGTGCCCAACTGCGGCTCTGGTCAAGATCTCACAATTTGTGGGTTCGATCCCTGAGTCAGGCTCTGTGCTGGCAACTGGGAACCTGGAGCCTGCTTTGGATTCTGTGTCTCATTCTCTCTCTGCCTCTCCCTTGTGCTCGGTCTATCTCTGTCTCTAAAATATAAATAAAAATGTAAAAATAAATAATAAATAAATAAATAAATAAAACATGTCCTTAGTGCTGTTAAATATTGTTCACTGATATATTATAAAAATGAAACTATCAAAAATATCACTAGTAAACTGTCCACATTAACATATCATGTTTGTATTTTCCATTCTTCATTCTTGTTTTTGGCCACGTGCATACTTTTTAAATGTTATCATTCACTGAAAAAATAGACTATTAACCATTTAGATTTTCTTAATTAAATGCATTTTTCAAGATGGTGCAGAGAGTTTTAATTAATTAATAATACTATTAATTTCAGTGGCTATATAATAGTTCATTAAGTTGATGTAGCATAATATAATTGCTCTTTCCCTACTGTTTCATATTTAGTTTATTTCTATTATTTCTTATAAAAGTGCAATGAAATTCATATGCACATGTTTTTATACTTCTGTTGTATTATCTTCTCAGGATACAAAACATTCTGGAAATAGTAATTTGGCTTTGGTAGTGGAAATATAGAAAAAGGAGGAATGAAGCAATGGATTATAAAATATGATCCTCTATTTTGAATCAAACCCATTGTCTCACTCCATGCTTTAACTAACATTGATAGACTTTTATCTGAACCATAAGTTTATGGTAGACAACATTTAGATTAAGTAGCACACAAATGATCAAAATACGGATGTCTTAATTTGGTTCTAAAAATTAGTTACCAAGCACTCAATCCACACCTAGCTCTCCTTAAATTATTGTGGAGGAGTACCTGGCTAACTCAATCAGTAGAGCATGTGACTTTTGATCTTTAGATCATGAGTTTGAGTCCAACATTTGGCAAAGAGATTAGCTTAAGTAAGTGAGTAAATAAATAAATTTGTAATTGGAATTAGTGGCAAAATAGGAAATTCAAACTAAATAAGACATGGACTTTACCATCAAGAAGGCCTTAAACGAGAAAAAAAGTCAATACCCAGAAATGTAAAGAACCCAGGTGATAGAAAAATAAGATAATTCACTGAATCTAAGCACAAGCTTGATGTATGATTAACATATTACTAATTAATACCAGATAGAGATGCCCAGTCCATCTCCAACTTCATTTATCTAAATAACTCCAGTTCATTTGTCCATCTCACATCATTTGCCATCTTCTTGCTTCCTTGGCTATCTCAAATTCTTTGATTATATGTTATTATTTTATTATTGTCATTTTTCCTTGTGAGCCCTTAGTTTGTAATAACAAATTCATTAGTGATTAGCAACTCTTCACAATTTGGTACAGTGCTAGAAACCTAGCTGGCACTTAGTAAATATATGTTGCTCAACTAATTTGTTGACGGAAGAAGAGATCTATGCTCGCTGGAAGTTGTAGAGGAATCTTAAGGAAGCAGGTAAAACATGTAATAGGCCTTGAGGAATTGAGGGTCAAATATAAGGGAAGGGATTTAAAGCAGGGAAATTACATTAATAAACTGACAAAGATGGTAGTACTAAGAATGTGTTTGTTAGAGATGAGTCTGAAATTTATATTAAGATATGATTTCTTCGGGCGCCTGGGTGGCTCAGTCGGTTAAGCATCTGACTTCTGCTCAGGTCATGATCTCACAGTTCGTGGGTTTGAGCTCAGTCGGGCTCTGTGCTGACTGGAGCCTGTTTCAGATTCTGTGTCTCCCTCTCTCTCTGGCCTTCCCCTGCTCCTCACACTGTCTCTCTCTGTCTCTCAGAAATAAATTTTTAAAAAAGCAATAAAAACATTTTTAAAAAGATATGATTTCTTGCCACTGGGGAATGTTAACAATTTTGGTGAAATTAGGTAACATATATCAAGGTCTGTTCTGATAACTTAATCCAAAAGCTGTAATGATTTTGGAACATGAGATGATAACTTTTAAGGAGAAAAGGTTGGAACAAATTCACTATCTCAGAGGTGAGTTACGTTTTGTGTTTTCAGGATTTGTGATGTGGCCAGGGTGCAAAATGACTTAAGTATCAATGGAGTAAAATGAGTTAGGGACCTTTGATTTTCAGCTATTTAATAGATGTAGAAATGGATGTTATAGTTACTGATACTGACAACAGACAATGCAGTAAAAGAAAAATATAACCTGAGACTAACCTAGAAAATAGAAAAAGTGAACTTTAGAATAAATAGATTATGACATGGATTATATGGACATCAAATGGGAATAAATGAAATAGAAGCTTTGGTCCTTTTTCATCTTTTCCATCACATGTCATTCTCAGTGTTTTCTGTTCTCACCAGAGTACACAAAGTAAACGTCCCAAATGTAATTCATATGTTAACACTGTTCTGCTTAAAACCCTCTAAAACCTCTCCTTTTGTCTTTGTAGAAACAACATGGGATATAGCCTCATGACCTATTACACTATATAAGATCTGACCACTGTTTATGCCCCTGAATTTCCTTCCAACTAACTACTCTACTTCCTACTCACTTCTCGAGATATAATGCCCTCTTCGATTCTCATAAACACTTAGTTTTTAAATTAGCTCTCTCCATTCGAGAAAAACCCTTCCTCCAAATATCCATGAGGCTAAAGCCTTTATCTTCTCTATCTCCCTTTGTTTAATAAGCCCTGCTCTGACCATTCTATTTCAAATTGAAAT
Organism: Crocuta crocuta; assembly: GCF_008692635.1. Lineage (NCBI taxonomy): Eukaryota > Metazoa > Chordata > Mammalia > Carnivora > Hyaenidae > Crocuta > Crocuta crocuta. Next base: position 1,108,740 of record NW_027529638.1, on the reverse strand, counting down.
TTACCCTCTTTTCTTTGTTAAGGCTGCTATACCAAAGTATCATAGAGAATGGCTTATACACAACAGCCATTTCTTTCTCACAGTTCAGGAGACTGGAAGTCTGAGTTTAATGTGCTAGTATAGTTGGGTTCTGACAAGTGCCCTATTCCAAATTGCAAACTTCTCACTGCATTCTCGCATTGTGGAAAGAGGATGAGAGCTCCCTGGGGTAACTTTTAGAATGAGGGCACTAATCTCATTCATGAGGGCTCCTCTTATGACCTACTTACCTCATAAACCCCCATGTAATATTTGGACCTTAGATTTCAGCGTAAGTATATGAAGGGGACCCAAGCAGTCAGTTCATTGTGTTCTGTCCCTACCCACCCCCCAATTCATATTCTTCTCACATGCAGAATATATCCTAACAGTCCCAAAAGTCTGAACTCATTTCAGCATCAACCCTGAAGTCTAAAGTCCAAAGGCTCATTTAAATATCATCTAAATCAGAAATGAGTGAGACTCAAAGTGCAATTCATCTCGAGGTAAAATTCCTCTCCAGCTATGAATCTACTTGCTCATACCTATTCCCTTTATTCTGTTCTTTTTTTTATTTAATAGAAACTATAAAATTTTAACTTTCATTATAATTTTATTATTTTTTATGTTTATTGTTTATGGTCTATCTCCCACCCCCAGCTAAAATGAAAGCTACCCCTTTGCAAAGATTTTTGTCTATTGTGTTTACTGATGTATATCTCAATGGCCTAAAATATACTACCTGATACACAGAAAGCACTTAATAAATTATAACCATAAATCAAATGAGTGAATTCACTTTGAATGAGATTATGAAAAAGGTGAATTAGTGATTAAGGTGACTTTGTAAAAATATAGAATAACAGAAATAGAAGGAAAAGTCATCATTGACTGTGATATAATTGGGGAAGAGCCAAATTTGGTCATGGCAAATAACTGAAAATGAGATAAAAAATTGAGCAAAGATTAAAATGAAATTGCTGATAATAAAGCATAGTGCACATAGGGGAGCATTAAGAAGCAAAGAGAAAATGAGATTAGTTTGAATTGGTGGGCTAGGGTGGATTATGGGGATATGAATGTTCAGGTAGAGAAGTAGGGCAATGTATGTATGCCTGATGTTTCAGCAGCGAACTCAAGAAATATACTAAAGATTAAGATGAGAAAATCTTGGATTACATATTTTCATCAGAGATATGATTGTGTCTTAAGATAGCATAAATTTATTGAATTTTTTTTGTGTATGGTAAAATTTTTCTTACTAAGCCCCAACTATGTGCCAGATACACTATCAAGCACCTTTTGTACTTTATCTCACTTAATCCTCATAATAGTGAGGGATAAATTTAAGAGATAATTCACTTTACCTCAGCATTTGATTAACCTGATATGTACTTTGACAAACTGAAATCCCTGCTGTGCTTGTTGAGTGTACAAAATTCAATCTGGATTTAGTCTCAAGTGATCTGTATTTGAAAGGTCTTGCTTGTATTATTAAACAATTTCAAAATCCAATTAAAAGGGAAAGTAAGCAATTAAGGAAAAAAAGTGCTTTTGGCACATGGTAGTCTCATTATTTGGACAACACATTTATCTCTAATTAAGTTGGTATCTAGAGTACTCCATAAGTTGCCATTTATTATTTCTTTCCTTAACTCATATTTCTTGTTCTCTTTTAAGGAAATCTATGTCTTAAAATAGCTCTTTGTTCACATCCTATTTTCCTCTTATTATTTGCATATCTATAGGACCATTGGAAAAATTATCTGAAATAAACATGGGACACTATATGTTTTCACTTTGTTTATGAAAAATAAGCTCCATTGATTTGAAATATGTGTAAATATTCCCTAGATAAAACTTCATTCTTGAATGAACTAAAGTTCATACAGTGAATGTTAACAATATTGATTTTTTAAAAATATCTCCCATCAGAAAAACATTAAAAATACAACTACCGTATGGTACAGTAATCACACTTCTAGATATTTATCTAAAAGAACTGATATCAGTATCTCAAAGAGATATTAACACTCCCATAATTATTTCAGCACTATTCACAACAACCAAGATATAGAGGCAACCTAAATGTCCACTGATAGATAAACGGATAAAGACAATTTGGTATATATATGATTGAATATTATTTGGTATTTAAAAGAAAAAAAATTCTGCAAAATGTGGCAATATGGATGAACCTGAAAGTCATACTAAGTGAAATAAGCCAGTCACAGAAGGACTCCTACTATATGATTCCATTATATGATGTACATAAAATAGTAAAATTCTCAGACTCAGGAGTGTAATGATGGTGGCCAGAAACTGGAGTTGGAGTGAAATGGGGTTTGGTACTCAATAGGCATAAGATTTCTGTTAAGCAAGATGAATACATTCCAGAGACCTACTGTGGATCATTGTACTTATAGTTAACAATACTGTATTTTTCACATAAAACTCTGTTAAGAGGATGTCTCATGCTAAGTGTTCTTACCACAATAAATACAAATCTTAAAAAATAAAAAATAACAAAAAACAAAAAATAAAAAAAAGATCATACAGTACCGAATATCATGGTATTGTAATTTTCAATAAGATATTAGTATTCATCAATGATAATAGCTGAAGGCTGAGTTATTTCATATTGCAGCAAAAGGTGCTTTATAACACTCAAGCTGTTCAGATACCACTGTAATTATATGCCTTATAGCCAATAAATACATTTCAATATTTTGAGCTATGAAAAAATAAAAATTGATAAAAACATTAGTAATGTTATTTTCATATTATATATAGGAAAAACATGGATATTTCTAGAAATAAGTTTTTACAAATTAAAAAAAGTTATTTTATTTTATTTATTTTTTAAAAAATTTTATTGTTGAGAGAGAGAGAGAGACAGAGCACAGGTGGGGTCGGGTAGCTGTCAGCCCAGAGTCTGATGTGAGGTTTGAATGCATGAATCATGAGATCATGACCTGAGCTGAAGTCAGTCGCTTAACCAACTGAGCCACACAGGTGCCCCTTTTTATTTCATTTTTTTACTGAAGTATAGGTGACACACAGTGTTACTTTAGTTTTAGGTGTACAGCATAGTGATTCAGCAACTCTATTTGTTATGCATTGCTCATCACAGGTGTAGTTACCATCTGTTACCGTGAAATGCTACTATAATATCATTGACTATATTCCCTATGCTATACATTTCCTTATTTTTATTAAAAAAATTTTTAATGTTTTTTATTTATTTCTGAGAGAGAGAGAGAGAGTGAGAGCAGGTCAGGGAGAGAGGGAGACACAGAATCCGAAACAGGCTCCAGGCTCTGAGCTAGCTGTCAGCACAGAGCCTAACACGGGACCCAAACCCACAAACTGCGAGATCATGACCGGAGCCGAGGTTGAACGCCCAACCGACTGAGCCACCCAGCGCCCTCCTATGCTATACATTTCATCCCCATGACTCATTCATTCCATAATTGGAAGCCTGTGTTGTCCACCACTCTTTGCCCATGTGCCAACCCCTCCTCACCATCTGGAAACCACCAGTTTGTCTCTGTTTTTATGAGTTTGTTCCTGTTTTTTTGTTTGTTTGTTCATATGTTTTGCTCCACATGTAAGTGAAATCATATAATATTTGTCTTTCTTTATCTGACTCATTTTACATAGCATTATACCCTCTAGGTCCATCCATGTCGTCACAAATAGCAAAATTCCATTCTTTTTTAAAGGCTGAATAATATCCCATTGCATGTATATACTGTATGCACATATGCAGGTATGATATATATATATATATATCTTCTTTATCTATTCATCAGTGAACACTAAGGTTGTTTCCATACCTTGGTGATTGTAAATATGCAGTAGTGGAATGACTAGTTTGTATGATATTTCTATTTTTAATTTCTTCAGGAAACTCCATACTGTTTTCTATGGTGGTAGTACCGAATTAGACTCATACTGAAAGAGAACAAGAGTTCCCTTTTCTCCACATCATTTCAAAAAACTTGTTTCTTCTCTTATTGATACCAGCCATTCTAATAGGTATAAGGTAATACCTTATTGTGGTTTTGATTTGCATTTCCTTGATGATTAGTGATGTTAAACATCATTTCATGTTATGTTGGCTATTTGTGTGTCTTCTTTAGAAAAGTGTATGTTCAGGTCCTCTGCATATTTTTAGTTGGATTATTGTGGTTTTTTGGTGTTGAATTGTATATGTTCTCTGTATGTTTTTATATTAACCACTTATTGGGCATGAAATTTTCAAATATTTTCTCTAATTCAGTACATTGCCATTTTGTTGTTTCTTTCACTGTACAAAAGTTTTTTACTTTGTCATAGTCCCAAAATACTTTATTTTGCTTTGGTTTCCCTTGCCTGAGGAAATATATCCATAAATATGTTACTAAAGCTGAGACCCAAGAAATTACTGCCTATGTTTTATTTTAGGAGGTTTATAGTTTCAGGTCTCACATTTAGGTCTTTAATCCATCTTGAATTTGTGTGTGTGTGTGTGCTGTAAGAAAGTGGTTCAGTTTTGTTCTTTTGAGTTCTTTTTTTTTTTTTTGAAGACTTTCCTTTCCTCATTGTACATTCTTGCGTTGTTTGTAGAGGTTAATTAACCATATAAGCATAGGTTTATCCTATTCAATTCTTTTATATATGAACTTGTGCAGTACTATATTGTTTTGATTACTGTAACTGTGTAGTGTGTCTTGAAATCTGTGATCGTGATACCTCCAACATTTTTCCTTGTCAAGGTTGCTTTGGCTGCATAAGGTCTTTGTGTTTCCATACAAATTGTAAGATTATTTGTTGTAGTTCTGTGAAAAATACTATTGACATTTTGATAGGGAATTACATTGAATCTGTAGATTTCTTCGGGTAGTATAAATATTTTAATAATACTAATTATTGTAATCCATTAACATAGTATATTATTCCATTGTTTGGGTCATCTTCAATTTCTTTCATCAGTGTTTTATAGTTTTCAGACTATAGGTCTTTTACTCCCAGGTTAAGTTTCTACATAAGTATTTTATTCTTTTTAGTGCAATTGTAAATGAGATTGTTTCTTAATTTCTCTTCCCACTACTTTGCTATTAGTATATAGAAATTACAACAGATTAATAGACTTTCATTTTGTATCCTATAAATCTAACAAATTAATTTATAATTTGTAGCAGTTTTCTGGTGGAATCTTTAGGATTTTCTATATATAGCATCATGTCATCTAAAAATAGAGACAGTTTTACATATTCCTTTCCAATTTAGATGCCATTTATTTATTTTTCTTGTCTGATTGCTGTGACTAGAACTTGCTGTGCCATGATGAATAAAAGTGGTGAAAGTAGACATCCTTGTCTAGTTCCTGAAGGCTCCCAGTTTTTCATCGTTGAGTATGACGTTACCTGGGGAATTATTACATGTGGACTTTATTATGTTGAGATTTGGTCCCTCAATACCCACTTTGTTTAGGGTTATCATGAACAGATATTAAATTTGTTAAATGCTTTTTCTTTATTTTTATTGTGATATAAAAATAATGATAGCTTATTTCATTTCTTTTAAAACCATGTAAAACCTTCATATAACAGCACTATACAAAACTTTTTTTGATACAACCAAACTGTCTACAAAATTCAGGTATACATCTATTTGATTTTTTTTTTAATTTATTGTCAAGTTAGCTAAAATACAGTGTAGTCTTGGCTTGAGGAGTAGATTCCAGTGATTCAACACTTACATACAACATCCAGTGCTCATTCCATGTGCCTTCCTTAATGCCCATCACACATTTTCCCCAACTACCCTAACCTCCCACCTCCATCAAACCTCATTTTGTTCTCTGTATTTAAGAGTCTCTTATGGTTTGCCTCCCTCTCTGTTTGTAACATATCTTTCCTTCTCTTCCCCTATGGTCTTCAGTTAAGTTTTCAAATTCAAAATATGAGTGAAAACGTGATATATGTATTTCTCTAACTTATTTCACTTAACGTAGTACCCTCCAGTTCTATCCACATTGTTGCAAATGGCAAGATTTCATTGTTTTTCATTGCCAGGTAGTATTCCAGTGTGTGTGTGTGTACACACATATACCACGTCATTATCCATTATTCAGTTAACGGACATTTGGGTTCTTTCCACAATTTGGCTATGTTGATAGCGCTGCTATAAACATTGGGGTACATGTGCCCCTACGAATCAGCACTTCTGTATCCTTTGGATAAATTCCTAGTAGTGTTATTGCTGGGTCATAGTGTAGTTCTATTTTTAACTTTTGAGGAAACTTCACACTGTTTTCCAGAGTGGCTCCATTAGTTTGCATTCCCACCAACAGGGCATAAGGGGCTCTTTTTCTCCACATCCTCGCTAACATCTGTTGTTTCCTGAGTTATTCATTTTAGCCACTCTGACCAGTGTGAGGTGGTATCTTAATGTGGTTTTGATTGGTATTTCCCTGATGATGAGTGACGTTGAACACCTTTTCATGTGTCTTTTTGTCATCTAGATGTCTTCTTTGCAGAAGTGTCTATTCATGTCTTCCTCCCATTTCTTCACTGAATTGTTTGTTTTTTGGGGTGTTGATTTGGTCAATTATTTATAGATTTTGCATACTAACCCTTTATCCAATATATCATTTGGAAATATTTTTCCCATTCTGTCAGTTGCCTTTTAGTTTTGTTAATTGTTTCCTTTGTTGTGCAGAAGCTTTGATCTTGATGAGTTCCTAATAATTTACTTTTGCTTTTATTTCCCTTGCCTTTGGAGACATGTCAAGTAAAAAAGCTGTTGTGGTCAAGGTCAAAGAGGTTTTTTCCTGCTTTCTTCTCTAGGATTTTGATGGATTCCCGTCTCATATTTAGGTCTTTTTTCCATTTTGAATTTATGTTTGTGTATGGTGTAAGAAAGGGTCCAGTTTCATTTTTCTGAATGTCACTGTCCTGTTTTCCCGGCACCATTTGCTAAAGAATCTATATTCCATTGTATATTCTTTCTTGTTTTGTCAAAGACTGGTTGACCATATGTTTGTGAGTCCATTTCTGGGTTCTCAATTTTATTCTGTTGGTCTATGTGTCAGTTTTTGTGTCAATACCATACTGTCTTGATGATTACAGCTTTGTAATGCAGGCTAAAGTCCAGAGTACTAATGCCGCCAGCTTTGGTTTTCTTTTCCAACATTACTTTGGTTATTCGAGGTTGTTTGTGATTCCATATAAATGTTAAGATGGTTTGTTCTAGCTCTGTGAAGAATGCTAGTGCTATTTTGATTGGGATTGCATTAAATGTGTAGATTGCTTTAGTCAGTATTGACATTTTAACAATATCTATTCTTCCAATCTATGAGCATGGAATGTTTCTATTTCCTATGTCTTCAATTTCTTTCATAAACTTTCTATAGTTCTCAGCATACAGATATTTTAACTCTTTGGTTAGGCTTTTTTTTTAAATTACTTTATTTTTTTTTACTGTTTTATTTATTTCTAGGAGAGAGAGAGACAACGTGAGCAGGGGAGGGTCAGAGAAAGAAGGAGTCACAGACTGAAACAGTCTCCAGGCTCTGAGCTGGCAGTCAGAACAGACCCTGACGCGGGGCTTGAACCCATGAACCGTGAGATCATGACCTAAGCGAAAGTCGGACACCCAACCGACTAAGCCACCCAGGCGCCCCATACCTCTTTGGTTAGGCTTATTCCTACGTATTTCATGGATCTTGGTGCAATTGTAAACGGGATCAGTTCCTAGATTTCTCTTTCTGTTGTTTCATTATTTGTGTATAGAAATGTGGCTGATTCCTGTACATTGATTTTATATTCTGCAACTTTGCTGAATTCATGTATCTGTTCTAGCAGTTTTTGTGGAGTTGCTCAGGTTTTCCATGTAGAGTATCATGTCATCTGAGAAAAGTGATTGCTTGCCTTCTTCTTTGGCAATTTAGATGCCTTTTATTTCATTTTGTTATCTGATTGCTGAGGCTAGGACTTCCAACACTATGTTAGACAACAGTGGTGAGTGTGTAATATTCCTGATCTCAGAGGAAAGATTCTCAGTTTTTCCCCATTGAGGATGATATAGTGTGGGCCTTTCATATATGGTTTTTATAATGTTAAGTTATATTCCTTCTAACATTTTAAATGTTTATTTATTTTTGAGGGAGAGAGACAGAGAGTGATCAGGAAAGGGGCAGACACACACAAACACACACACACTCACACACAGAATCCAAAGCAGGCTCCAGGCTCTGAATTGTCGGCATAGAGCCCGATGTGGGGCTTGAACCCAAGAGCCAGTAGATATGACCTGAGCCAAAGTCAGATGCTCAACCAACTGAGTCACCTAGGCACCCCAAGTATAATCCTTCTATCCCAATTTTTTAGGATTTTTTAAAGAAAGGATGCTATTTTGTTAAATGCAGAAAAAAATAGCATCCTTTCTTTAAAAACCCTAAAAAATTGACATCTATTGACAAGATCATATGATTCTTATACTCTTTTCTATTAATGTGATGTATCACGTTAATTGATTTGCAAATATTGAACCAGCCCTGCAGCCCAGGAATGAATCCCACATGATCATGGTGAATAATTCCTTTAATATTCTGTTGAATTTGATTTGCTAATATCTTGTTGAGAATTTTTGCATCCATGTTCATCTGGGATATTGTCCTGTAATTCTCCTTTTTTGACGGTCTTTATCTGACTTGGGAATCAAGGTATGCTGGCTTTATAGAATGGGTTTGGAAGCTTTTATTCTATTTTTTGGAACAGCTTGAGAAGAATAGTTACTAACCCTGCTTTAAATATGTGGTAGAATTTCTCTGGGAAACCATCTGACCCAGGACTCTTATTTGCTGGGATATTTTAGATAACCAATTTAATTTCTTTACTGGTTATGGGTCTGTTCAAATTTTCTGTTTCTTCCCTTTTGAGTCTTTGGAGTATGTGGGTATCTAGGAATTTGTCCATTTCTTGCAAATTGTCCTGTTTGCTGGCTTATATTTTTCACAGTATTCTCAAATAATTCTTTGTAATTCTGTGGTATTGGTTGTGATCTCTCCTCTTTCGTTCATGACTTTATCTATTTAATCCTCTCTCTCTCTCTCTTTTTTTTTTTGATAAGTCTGGCTAAACAATCTTGTTTATTCTTTCAGAACACCAGCTCTTAGATTCATTAATCTGTTCTGTTTTTTAAAATTCTATATTATTTATTTTTTCCATAATCTTTATTATTTCTCTTTTTTTCTGCTGGCTTTGGGCTTCCTCTGCTGCTGTATTTCTAGTTCCTTTAGGTGTGAGGTAAGGTTCTGTATTTGGTACCTTTCTTGCTTCTTGATATAGGCCTAGATTGAAGTATATTTTCCTCTTAGGACTGCTTTTGCTGCATCTCAAGGAGTTTAGACTGCATCCCACAGTGTTTAGTGGTCATGAACTTCCAAATGAAGTTTTCATTTGTCTGGGAAAGCCCTTATCTCTCCTATTCTGAATGACAGCCTTGCTGGATAAAGGATTCTTGGCTGCATATTTTTCCTTTTCAGCACATTGAATGTTCCTGCCACTCCCTCTGGCCTGCCAGGTTTCAGGGGACTGGTCTGCTACTACCCTTATGTGTCTACCCTTGTAGATTAAAGCCAGTTTGTCCCTAGCTGCTTTCAGAATCTCTCTTTGTATTTTGCCAGTTTCACTATGATGTCATGGTGTTGACCTGTTTTTGTTCATTTTAAAAGGAGTTCTCTGTGCCTCCTGGACTTAGATGTCTGTTTTCTTCCCCAGATCAGGGAAGTTCTCAGCTATAAATTGTTCAAATAAATCTTCTGCCCCTTTATTTCTTCCTTCTTCTTCTCGAACTCCTATGCTACAGATATTATTTTGTTTCATTGAATCACTCAGGTCTCTAATTCTCCCCTCGTGGTCTAGTAATTTCTTTTCTTTCTTTCAGCTTTATCACTTTCCATAATTTTTTTTAAATATTTTTATTTATTTCTAGGAAAGAGAGAGAGAGAGAGGGAGAGAGAGACAGCGTGAGCAGGGGAGGGTCAGAGAGAGAGGGAGACACAGACTCTGAAACAGGCTCCAGGCTCTGAGCTGGCAGTCAGCACAGAGCCCGACGCGGGGCTCGAACGCACGAACTGCGAGATCATGACCTAAGCGAAAGTCGGACGCTTAACCGACTAAGCCACCCAGGCGCCCCTCACTTTCCATAATTTTATCTTCTAGAATTTCACCTCTTCTCTCCTCTGTGTCTTCTTTTCTGTCAGTGCATCCAGTTTGTTTTGCATCTCATGACAGTATTTCTTAATTCATTAAGACTATATCTTAGGTCTTTGATCTCTGCAGCAATAGATTCTCTGCTGTCTCTTATGCTTTTTTCAAGCCCTGCTGTTAGTCTTATGACCAATATTCATAATTATTGTTCAGATATATTGTTTATATCTGTTTTTAAACAATTCTCTGGATGTCATTTTCTTCCCGGAATTTCTTTTGAGAAGAATTGTTAGATTTTGTATTTTTAGCTAGATTTCTGTCTTTTACATGTTTTAATAGATGTGTCCTGCACCTGTGAGTACTTGTATAGTAAAAAAGGGTCATACACTGCCAGAGCTTAGCACTTCAGGAAGTGTTTTTGGAATGTGTTACATGTACTCTGTTGTGTCTTTGGCTGTTCTATCCCACTGCTCATAGTGATGGGTTGTTCGGACCTTCCACCAGGTGTGTTTTGATTTGTTTGTTGAAGTAACCATGGAATAAAGGAAAAAAAGTGGGTGGTACCTTATCCCATATAAAAAGAGAAATGAACGGACAAAAAAAAAACCAGGCAAATAATCAAAGAATTTAATAGGCTTAATTGAGAGAGTTAAAGAAATAAAGAATAAGGACATACAGAAAAGATGTAAAAAGAATAGAGTAAATATGCCTGATTAAACAAACAAGAACGATGAGAACGGAAAATACACACACACACACACACACACACACACCAAGAATTGACCAAAAACCAAATCAGAAACTATAAGCCTGATTCCTAAAGAGAGGAGAAAAGGTAAAAAAAAATAAGCACATAAATAATAAGGTTAAAAAAAAGAAGAAAGGAAAGGAGAAAAGGAAAGAAAATAGGAAAAGATGAAAATAACAGGGTAACACAATACTGCAGGACAGCTGTCTGTTGGCGCCCGGGCCCAGTGGCTGTGCTGGTCTGGAGGAGAGGCCATCTGCTTGGGTCAGTGTCAATTTTGCTTCAGTAGATAAGCAGTTGCCAGGCAATGAGGGGTGGGGTTGGTGTAAGCAGATTCTGCCTCCACTGAGGATTGCTGTCCTGCTCCCTGAAGCCCCACACTGTTTATGTTAGGGAGAAAAATGGCGACACCCCAATCTCTCCTCCCGGGGACCAGGTATCTCAAACCATGCTGTTCAGGCAGGCCTCAGAGTAGTGCAGGCAGTCAGCCTGTTGTGCTCCACAGCCTCCCGTGCCTCCTACATGCTTGACTGGGATTCACAACCTGATGTCTTAAAGAATCCTGCATTACAAGGACCATTTTTTGGGTAGCACCACTCCTCTCAGCCGACAATGGGCATGGGCCTCTGGCTGGTGCCTGCAGGGTCTTTTGTCCTTGGGGGGCACTAATTCCTTTTCCCACAGTACTTGAGGGAAGGGACTGTTGTCTCCCAGTGTGTGCCTGAGATCCCTACAGGGCCCTAGGGCTGGCTCCCCTCCCAACCCAGATGTGTGCACATTGAAGCATCTCAGGTCCAGAGAAAGTTGTGCACCCCTGAAAACTCTGATCTTTATCTCCTACGGCTGTTTGCAAAGTAGAAACCGGCTCTCTCCATATTTTTCATTCCCCAGTCTGTGGTCTGGAGAGGTTTCTCTTTTGTCCAAATATAATACCACACTTCCAAACTCTTTCTCTCCCTTTTGTGTCTCCACAGAAGGGATTACCCTTCCCTGTACCTATGCCAGGAGTTTCATCTCTCCCAATTCCCAAACACGCACCTCTGTCCTGCCAAGCTCTCTGTTCGCCTGTGAAGGCTTTTCTGTTACTCTGCTGACTGTATTCCTGGANACACTTCCAAACTCTTTCTCTCCCTTTTGTGTCTCCACAGAAGGGATTACCCTTCCCTGTACCTATGCCAGGAGTTTCATCTCTCCCAATTCCCAAACACGCACCTCTGTCCTGCCAAGCTCTCTCTGTTCGCCTGTGAAGGCTTTTCTGTTACTCTGCAGACTGTATTCCTGGCTTTTTCAAGTGTTCTGACATCAATGCAGCTGGTGTTTGTGGGACAAGGGATAACCCAGTCCCCCTATTTCTCTGCCATCATAATTCCTTTCTACATTTTTTGAGATTATATATGGTATTTATTCTTCCTTTTATAAATTTGATATATCATGTTGATTGATTTGTGGACATTTAATCTTCCTTGTACTCTGGAATAAATCCCATTTTGTTGTGGTGAATGATTCTTCTAATGTATTGTTGTATTTGGTTTAATATTTTGTTGAGGATTATCTATGTTTATCAGGCCTATTGACCTGTAGCATTTCTTTCCTTCCTTCCTCCCTCCCTCCCTTCCTTCCTTCCTTCCTTCGTGTCTTTGGTTTTTGCATCAGGCTGATGCTGACTTCATAGAATGACTTTGGAAGTTTTTCTTCCTCTTCTATGTTTTGGAATAGTTTGAGAAGAATAGGTATTAATTCTTCTTTAAATGTTTGGTAGAATTCACCTGTGAATCCATCTGTTTCCAGACTTGTTTACTAGCATGTTTTTTATTACAAATTCCATTTTATTACTAGCAGTTGGTCTGTTTAGTTTTTCTAATTCATCCTGATTCAGTTTTGGAAGGTTGTATATTTCTAAGAATTTATTCATTCATTTCCTCTAGGTTGTCTAATTTTTGGAATATAATTTTTCACAGTAATCTTTTATAAACATTTGTATTTCTGAAGTGTCAGTAGGTCAGTTCTCTTTCATTTCTGATTTTAGTTGAAGTTCTCTTTCTTCTTTTCTTGATTAGTCTGGCTAAAGTTTTATGAATTTTATTTATTTTTTGAAAGAACTAGGTCTTGGTTTCACTGATCTTTCCTTTTAAGATTTATTTTATTTATTTCTGTTTGTATCTTTAGTATTTCCTTCCTTCTATTAACTTTGGGATTTCTTTTAGTTTGTTTTTCTTTTTCTAGTTTCTTTAAGTGTAAAGTTAGAATGTTCATTTGAGATTCTTTTGGTTTCTTCATGTAGGCCTGTATTACTATAAACTTCCCTCTTAGAACTGCTTTTGTTGCATTCTAATGATTTTGGATCATTGGGTTTTCACTTTTACATGCCTCTAAGTATTTTGTTTTATTTCCTTGATTTCTTCATTGACCCGTTAATGTTGTTTAGTAGTATATTGTTTAGCATCCTTTGTGTGTGTGTTATTTCCACTTTTTGGTGATTAATTTCTATTTTCATGCTGTTGTGATCAGAAAAGATGTTTAATATGACTTCAAACTTATTAAATTTATGGACATTTGTTTCTGGCCTAACATGTGATCTATCCTAGAGACTGTTCCATGTGCACTTAAAAGTAATGTGTGTTCTGCTGTTTTTGATAGAATGTTCTGTATATTTGTTAAGTCTATCTGTTCTAATGATTTGTTCACAGCCACTGTTCTTTTGTTGATTTTCTGTGTGGTTCATCTATCCATTGATGTAAGTGGTAGACCAAAGTTCCCTGCAATGAATGTATTATGGTCCATTTCTCCCTTTATGTCTGTTAATATTTGCTTTATGTATTTGGATGCTCCAATATTTACTACATAGATATTTACAATTGTTATCTTCTCCCACTCTCTGATTAGATTGATTCTTTTATCATTATGGAATGCC
>NW_027529638.1:1043727-1094856 GCF_008692635.1 Crocuta crocuta | reverse complement strand
AATCCTAAGCAGGCTCTGCACTGTCAGCACAGAGCCTGATGTGGGGCTCAGACTCAAACTGTGAGATCATGATCCAAGCCCAAATCAAGAGTCAGACACTTAACTGACTGAGCCACCTAGAAGCCCCTACTCTTTGTTTTAAAAATCAATTTTGTCTGATATAAGTATTACATTCTTCTTTTCTTTTTGTTATTCTTTTTTTTGCTTCCATTGCATGGAATTTTTTTTTCATCCATTAATTTTCAGTCTATACGTGTCTTTAGGTCTGAAGTGAGTCTCTTGTGAATAGCGTAACAATGAATCTTGGGTTTTTGTTTTTGCTTTTGATTTTGTTTTTGTTTTTTGAATATATTCCATCAACCCTAACTTTTGATTGGTGCATTTAGACCACTTACATTTGAAGTAATTATTGGTAGGTATGTAGTATTTGCTATTTTGTTAAGTGTTTTTTGGTTGGTTTCATGGTTTTATCTCTTGCTTTCATCTTCTTTTGCTCTCCTTCCTTGTTATTGATTTCCTCTAGTGTTATGCTTGTATTCCTGTCTATATTTTCTGTGTATCTATTATAGGTTTAGATTTGTGGTTACCATAAGGTTCATATATAACATCCTAAGTATATAAAAGTCTATATTAAGTTGATGGTCACTTAAGTTCAAACACATTCCACAGAACTTTATTATTATGCTCTCCCCATGTTTTATGGATATGTTATCATATTTTTACATTTTTAAAAAAATTTGTGAGTCCCCTTAACTAATTTTTTAGATATAATTAATTTTACAACTTTTGTCTTTTAACCTTTATATTAGTTTTATAATTGATTGCTCTACTACTGTTACTACATGCTTGCTTCTACTCATGAAATTTATTCCTTTCTTAATTTTCTTATTTCTAATTATAGCCCTTTTTTCCCACTTAAAAGAGTCCTTTTAATATTTTTTGTAAGACAGTAATGACGAGTTCCTTTAACATTTGTCTGGGAAACTACATCTCCTTCAATCCTGAATGATAACCTTGCTGGGTAGAATATTCTTGGTTACAGGTTATTTATTATTATTTTTTTTCTTTCAGCACTTTGAATATATCATGCCACTTTCTCTGGCCTGCAAAGTTTCTGCTGAAAAGTCAGCTGCTGGCCTTATGAGATTTTTCTTATATATATTTGTTTTCTTTTCTCTGGCTGTTTTTAAGATTCTTTATCACTACTCTTTGCATTTTAATTATATGTCTTGATGTGGACCTCCTTGGATTCATCTTGTGTGAGGCTTTCTATACTATTTGAATCTAGATATTTATTTCCTTCCCCAGGATAATAAGGTCTTCAGCTATTATTTCTTTATATGTTTTCTGCCCCCTTCTCTCTTCTATTTCTATAATGTGAATGTTACTATACTTGATATTCTCCCAGATATCCTTTAACCTATCATTATTATTTGTCTGTTTGTTTGCTTATTTGCTATTTAGCTTGGGTGTTTTCCATTACACTGTCTCCCTGATCTCTGTGTGTAAAATAAATAACCCTTTTTTGTTTATTTGTTGTCTTATGTCATTTACCTTTCACTGATTTTTTTTTTTTTTGAGAGAGAGAAGGAGAGTGGGGAATGGATAGAGGGAGAGGGAGAGAGAATCTTAAGTAGGCTCCATGCCCAGCACAGAGCCAAAGTTGGGCTCCATCTCATGATTGTAAGATCATGACCTGAGCTGAAATCAAGCCAGATACTTAATGCACTGAGCCACCCACATGCCCCACCCTGTGAAATCTTGTTTTCAAGATAGTGTATCTTGATTGTTTTGATGTCAGAATGGATTATATGTTGTATTCTAAAGAAAGACTGATCTGAATTTCAAACTTGTCTATGCCAGTTCTTAGCTGTGTTACTAACCAATTAATAATTTATTCCACTGAGCCTTATTTTTTGCTTATAAAATGATTATAATAGTATATAAAACATAGTTGGTAATAAGTAGTTATTTAATAAAGAGTAAGTATTTGTTTCCTAAGGAGACCCTAAAGGCAAGAGCAAATCTGAAAGCACTTACTTCCCTTACATTATGTAATTTAATGGACCCATAGCTCTCAGATGCAAAATCCAGATAATATCTTTGGTAGAATTATTGTAAAAATTAAATAAGATCAAGTATACTTAATATCTGAAACATTTGTTATTTAGGTTCTGAGTATGTGGTAGACATTTTGTCATTAACATTATTACCATCATCATCCAAGGAACATGCAAAAGAGAGAATTGCATGTGAGACCTGGATGTCTCAGTTGGTTAAACATCTGACTCTTAGTTTCAGCTTAGGTCATGATCTCATTGTTTGTGGGATTGAACCCTGCATCGAGCTCTGTGCTGACAGCATGGAGCTTGCTTGGAATTCTCTCTCTCTCCTTCTCTCTCTGCCCCTACCCCCCTGCTCTTAAGTGCGATCTCTCTCAAAATAAATAAACTAAAAAAAAAATTAAAAAAAGAATTGCACAACAGTTTAATCCTGAAGTTGCAAATTTGTCATAAGTGATTACCATAGCTCTGAGTACATTTCAGCCAATAGAGAAGAATTTGGGCTAGTTTGTAGAATAATGGAAGAACAGTATTGAACTCAGTTCATTTATGCAAGGTAGCAAGACGTTTTCCATAAAAGACAGATATTTGTATATGTTAAATATTCATATCAGCTAAGGTCAATTTTAGAAATGGAAAAATTAATCCTAGTAATACTATTAAATATTCAGGAAAATCCCAACCAAAATAATAAAACAAAATTTCAAATAATTCAAGGAAAGGAATTCTTAGCTGTTTTCATCTCTCTTTCCAGCATCACATCAGTTATTTCACATCTAGAATAGACCATCCTCCATAGAACTTGTTCATTTGTAGTCATCTTTAAACAATTTATTAACATGTATATATACTTTTAATGACTAATTAAAGGCTCCAAGCTGTCAGCACAGAGCCTGATGCAGAGCTTGAACCCATGAACCGTGAGATCATGACCTCAGTCAAACTCGGATGCTCAACCAACTGAGCCACTCCAGGTGCCCCTGAAGTCTAACATTTTGATTAGAGTAAAATAATAATTGTAAAGTAACAGAAACATGCTATTTGCTCTTTAGCAATTTTACTTTTTAGAACAAGAATATTTTCCTGGTAAAGTTAGGGAAAAAATGGTCAGTCTATAAAATAATTGAGGATACAAAGCATTCTTCTTCTTGACATTTTAGGCACTCTTAACACTTCATGCAAAATTTATGAACCTATAATTTATAAAGTAGCATTTTATTAAAAACAGGAATTTAGTTTATGTAATCATACATTTAGAAATTCTCTACATTCATTTGTGTTAAAATAAAATTGTAGAAAATTATTATTTTATTTTTGACACTATTTACTTCCACACTGAGGTAAAAGTCAAAGAAATATCACAACAAATTTGACATTTGCTTTCAACATAAATCAGTGTTTGAGCCAGTTCTGAAGTTCCTACTTATTTAGATTACCAGAAAAGTCTACTATTGTGCAATATATTAGTCAAGTACTTAATTATAAACCCAAAGATTACAGAATATGGGAAAATTACCTAGAGGTTTTGAGCTTCAGATTTTACTGTTTAAGAACTAAGAGAGTATACTTGCTTTATCTTTCTCACAAATTTGATTTGAGGGGGCTTGTAATCAGAGCCTAAGCATCTGGACTAGTTAGAAAGACCTACCCATGAAGTGTGATGAAAGTGTGAAAGATGGCAATGACCAGGACATAAGTCATGACATAAATTTTACTCATTTCAGTCATAATATCATCCAAAGATTTCAGGAGTGGAAAGAAGACCCCCACACAATTGTTTCACCAAGTATTAATAGTTACAAGTTTAGTTTATAGAAATATATATTTGAGAATTAAAAGCATAGCTAGTTATAATAACCAAACATAGCTTTTTTACACCAAGTTTTCAACTCATTATAATCATTCAAAAAATGACAAACAAGTACCACAATTAATCTCAAAGAATGAACTACATGAAATTTTTTAGAGTTATGAAGAAGAGAGCCTTGATTTCAGAGCTTCCTCAAGCTATATATATTTTGAAAATTAAGCATCATGATTAATAATCAATATATAAGAAAAAAAACCTCTGAGGGAGTTTAAAATATTTAAGTTTAATATCTTTCATTACTGGTCTATTATTATTCCATTATGATAAGCACTTCCTATTACTGTTCATATCTAAGTTTGTCCCCCTTACCATTTGCAGTCAGCTCTTTAATTTCTGAGCCATTTGACCCAGTATATATTGGGTCTCCCCACCTGCCTCCTTCAATCACTGCTGCCAAGCGTTCCTGCTCAGAGAGTTAACTTTCTATCTCCATATTTCTGCAGGTGCTTAACTACAAAAAAAAAAAAAAAAGAAAATTGAACAATTTAGTAGGCTTCTTCTATCACATAAAACTATAGAAAAGAAATTGGTGTTGATGTCTATTTAGACAAATAGATCCAAGAAATCCACGTATTTATGAAAACTTAATATATGATACAACAGGCAGCAATGATCCATAATGCTATTGAAAAATTGTTATCCATATGGGAATAAAACAAAGAAATTTGATGGTCTTCTCTTACCAAAAATAAAACTTAATTCCAGAAGGGTTAAAGACTTAAATGTGACTTTAGTTTGGGAAAAGACATCTGAAATGAGATTTTTAAAAAGGGCAATACTATTTGTAGCAACATGGATAGAACTTGAGGGTGTTATGCCGAGCAAAATAAGTCAGGCAGAGAAGGACAGATACCATATGTTTGCACGTATAGGTGGATTAGGAGGAACTTAACAGAAGGCCATGGGGGAGAAGGGGAAAAATAGTTGAGGAGAGGGAGGGAGGGAAACTATGAAAGGCCCTTGAATGCTGAGAACAAACTGAGTACTGATGAGGATGGGGGAGAGGGGAAGGGGGGTGATGGGCATGGAGGAGGGCACCTGTTGGGATGAGCACTGGGTGTTATATGGAAACCAACTTGACAATAAACTATTAAAAAAATAAAAAATAAAAAAGGGCAATACTGTAAAGTTAATAAATTGCATTATACTAAATTTATAAAATAAAAATGAATGAAAACTTAAAGCTATTTTTGCAACACATATAACAAGAACATATATACTTTTATATTATGTGAAATATGACATGTATATAAAACATAAAATAGTTTTATCTTATTTAAAAATAATTTTTTAAAGTTTTCAAAAATCAGGAAAATGAAAACAAGTGGAAAAAATATCTAGGGAACAAGTAAGAATTTTACTTATACACAATTGATGAACAAAATTAGAATATGCTCAATCTCGTTTGTAATCTGAAAGTGAAAATTCAGCCAAAAACTAATTTGGAAAAAATCTTCAAATGTGTGACTACAGAGTAGGTTGTTAAAGTTATAGAATAAGAAACATTTTTATTTGGTTTTGGTTGAAATAAAGACATATTTGAGAACATATATACATTGTAACTCTTGGAATATACTTTATCTTACTTGTCTGAATGAGGAGACCTGTTACAAGAATGTTCACAAATTTATTGTTTCCAATTGGAAAAAAAAGTTAAAATCACGTGAATATCCAATAATAATACAATGACTATATCTACCACATACTGATACAGTAAAATGTGATGTCTTATTTTAATGACTAAGAATGAGGCCTTTGGAGTTAGAATTCATAGATTTGAAACCCAGGTCTACTACTAATTATTTTGTGATTATTTCACTTCTATCTATTTCAGTTTGCTCATATATAAAATATTCATAATGAGAATTTCCAGCACGTATGCTTCTTTTAGAATTGAATGAATTTGGATATGCAAAGAGTTTAGAACAGTTTCTAGATGATAAAAAGTCCTAAAGTAGCTCTAGTTATTTTCTTATTGCTTTTGTGCACTGATGAAAATAAATAAACATATTTCATGGGTTTTCGCATGGTAAAATTAAATGAAATTCTTTAACATAATGTTGAATAATAAAAATATGTGCCAGAAATATATACCTTTATGATATCATTAATATAAAGTTCCAAAACATTGGTAATTCAAAAAGTACAGTTTTTGAGTATACTAAAATTTATGGTAAAACTAAAAACAAAGCAGGGGGCAATTATGTGTTTCATCAGAGCAGTAAGCTCTGAGCAAGGTTGGAAGATGGAAGCATTAAAGGGAGCATTTATTTCAAATATTTTAATTGGTGGGTGTCCCTGTGTCATTCATTCATTATGTACTACTGATAGGTTACCTATTATTTTGTAATGTACAATATTGAACAAAATTGAAAAAGATGATTCATAGCCATGTATAACACATACACTTTTAGTATTACTAGAAATGGGGTGATCAACCGTCCCTGTTGCCCTGAACTCAAGTGTTTCCCAGAATGCTATATTTCAGTGATAAAATCAGGACAGTCACAGGCAAGTTAAGAGGGTTAGTCACCCTAGAATTACATGAGCAAATTTGCCAGTAATTTTGAATCTACTAAAAAAAAAGAATTCATTAAGTTATCCGTTAGTTTCACATATATAGTAACAAGTATACATTAAGTTTTCAAAGATTCATGAGTTCCTTTTCGTAACACATGTACCTCTATATCATTCTCAAGTTACTTCCATCTGTGTCCCTTTTAGCAAACTATCTGATAACTCTTTGCTTCAGTAACTTTGTAATTATTACTAATGAAAACATTAAGTAAATATGGTTTATTACACAAAACTTTTTAAACAGAAGTGTATATTTCTCCAAATGGCATGTGATGTCATTTGTGATCATGAGCTTAAATCTATAATCTTGGTAATTAATATATGCCCATTGGAATTTCAAGTATCATCTACTATTAAATAATAATTCTTATTACTATTGTCAGAAGATGAAAAGCCATATCATTTTCTACCATCAACTTGAAGAATAATGTATTAGGAATAGAAGGTAGTTAAGACATGAGCAGAACAATCTCAGGAGCTAGATCTCAGGAAGGTAGCTCATTGTTCCATTTAAGCAACTATTAGTTGTCTTTTAATGTTAGTCATGTTTCTAGTGACATTTCTTTTCTAGTGACATTTAGACCAGAGATTTCTTGAATGCAAATTGCATTTGTTTTTATATAAAAATCCAAATTCTTACCAAACTTTGTATGATCTTCTCTCAGACTTCATAACCTACCCCTTTATCCCTTTATTAAATGGGAATGTCTTTATTGAATGCAACAATTTCTTATTGAAACTTTAAAAGAACAGATGAAAGTGTCTTTCCATACATCGGAATTGTGATTTTTTTTGGTAATATTACTTGCATATTTCTTCAAAAGTGGCTTTATGTTTTAGAATTTCTTTTGTGATGTTAGTTTGATAATATGATATTTTGATGTCACTGGGGACATGGTTTTTGAAAAGTGCACCTCTGGGCGTGAATCAAAATGAGTTAAAGTCTTATCTTCAATCTCCACTCATGTAGATTTTAATGAATAGCTGATGCCAGTCACTTGCCTCTTTTAGCCTCTATTCTCTACATTATGAAATAGGAATTATAACAATATTTTATATCAATCTAAGGCAGGCAGAAAATAGACTATATCTGGAGAGTCTACATGCTATCTTGGATTCATCTTTCATTTTCATTTGCTTAATTGTCGTTTTTGGGCTAGTATTAGGCTTAGAAAAGCAGTGGTTTGAAACTTTTTACCAGTTAATATTAGATTGTATTATTAGTACTTCTTATACTTACAGCTTTATTGAAGTATAATTATACTACAATAAAATAAAAATATTTAAAGTTTGTAATTTTGTGTTTACATTGTGATGATATGAAATACATTTCTTTACATACAACATCTATTATATTTAAAATATATAACATATGTAATAATATGCATAATTATATATAACTACAATATATTTATTGTATATAAAGAAATGTATTTCATATCATAATTATAATAAACATTTCCACCCTCAAGGTCAAGCCCCTTCCTTTGATCCACCCCCTCCTACCTAAGCAATCACTGGTATACTTTCTGTTACTATAGATTAATTTACATATTTTCAAATTATATATAAATAGAATTAAACAACATATACTTTATTTTGTTTGGCTTTTTCACACAGAATAATTATTTTGATATTAATCCATGTTGTTGCATATTTAAATTGTGTTGTTATTTCTGAAAAGTGCTCTATTACATGACCTCGACACATTTATTTATCTATTCTCCTGTGACAAAGCTCTGTGTTTTTTCCAGTTTTTATACTGTTACAAACAAAGCTGCTATGAACACTCATGCACAAATAGTTGTAGGATATAAGTGTGTTTATTTATCTTGGCTAAATACCTAGGAGTGGAATAACTGCAATACTTCTTAAGTATATGTTTAACTTTTTGAGAAAGTGCCAAACAGTATTCCATAGTGGTTGTACAATTTCACATTGCCACCAGGAGGGAAGGATGAGAGTAACAGATGCTCCACATTATTATCAACACTTTGAATGATCACTCTTTTTAGTTTAGCCATTCCAATGGGTATAAAATAACATTTAATTTGCATTTTCCTAATAACTGATGTTGAGAGTTAAGTTAAGATACTCCATGGTATTTCTGTCTCAACATCCATTTATTTGGTCAAGAGGCCAGCAGGATCCTGAAATGACATCAGCTTCTCATGCAAATGTGTGCACTAGATGTCAGTCCATAGAGTCACAAGTAAATGTAAGTTCTCGACATGACCTCCCTAACAGGCTCTGGTGGTAAAGTTTCATCTGCTACCTAGGGCTGTCCCCATAGAGCTCCTTAGATAAGACCCATGTGGAGCTGGACCATTTTAGTCCAAGAGGCCCAAAGCACTCTACCTATGGTCCTTAATATAGGCAGGTGCCCCAGGTTGTGACACTCTTTCTGCCTGCACCCTGCCTTGACTTCCCTGTGTGGTCATGTTGTGACTTTCTCCAGGACTTGTGAGGGATAAATTTTTCTATTTCACTTCTCTGTAGCCTTTTGTTAAAACAAGCCTCACCATCCAACACTGGTGAGCTCTCATTGACAAAAACTAATTTTAAAAAGTCATAGCAACTGATGATATTGAGCTTCTTTTTATATACTTATTGTCATCAATACATCTTCTTTGGTGAATGGTCTCTTGAACTCATGTATTATTTTATTTTATGTTATTTTTTATTATTGTAGATTGTAAAAATTATTAATATATACTATATATACACAAGTTCTTTGTTAGTGTAAGACAATATTTTATGCAGTCTTTAGTTTGCTTTTTTATATTTTTATAAAATCTTAGGAGTGAAGTTTTTAAATTTTGTGAAGTTTAATTTAGTGATTCTTTTCTAATGTTTTTTTTTGAGCTCTTTCTTTTTTGACATTTTGCTATTTATGTTAAACTGTAATTGACACTCAGTGCTATATTAGTTTCAGGTATACAACATACTGATTCAACAATTCTATACATTACTCAGGACTCACCATAGTAAGTGTAGTCATCATCTGTTGCCATGCAGTGTTACACAATATTATTGACTGTCCCCTATGCTGTACTTTTCATCTCCATGAGTTACTTATACAACTAGAAGTTTGTGCTTTTCAATCTCCTATATTTATTTTACCCATCATTCTTCCCAGCTCCCCTCTGACAGTCACCAGTTTGTTCTCTGTATTTAAGATTCTGCTTTTTGGCTTGTTTTCTTTTTTAGATTTCATATTTAAGTAAAATTATATGGTGTATGTCTTTCTCTGTTTCACTTATTTCACTTAGCAAAATACCATTAGCTCCATCCATACTTCTGCATGGCAAGATAACATCCTTTTCTTTGCTGAGTATTATTCCATTGTAAACATACCTCTTCTTTATCTATTCATCTATCAGTAGACACTTGGGTTACTTCTATATCTTGGGTATTGTAAATAATGTTGTAATAAACATAGGAGTGCATAGATATTTTCAAATTAATGTTTTCCTTCTCTTTGTGTAAATACTGAATAATAGGATTACTGGATCATATGGTGTTTCTATTTTTAATTTATTGAGAGTACTCCATACTACTTTCCAAAGTGGTTGCATCAATCTATATTCTTGTGAACAATACACAGTGGTTTCCTTTTTTCACATATTGGCTAACAACTACTATTTCTTGTCTTTTTGGTACTAGCTATTCTGACTAGTGTGAGATTATGTCTCACTATGGTTTTGATTTGAATTTCCCTGATGATTAGTGAAGTTGAATATCTTTTCATATGTATATTGGTCATTTGTATAAACGACTGTCCAAGCCCTCTACACAGCTTTTAATCTGAATGTTTGTTTAGTTGGTGTTGAGTTGTTTATATATTTTTGATATTAACCCTTATGAATTATATCATTTAGAAACACCTTTTCCAATGCAGTAGGTTATCTTTTTATTTTGTTGTTGGTTTCCTTTATTATGTAAAAGCCCTTTATTTTGGTTAGTTCCAACAATTTATTTTGCTTCTTTTCCCCTTTCCTAAACTGTCATATCCATAAATATGTTGCTGAGGTTGTTCTAGAGATTACAGCCTATGTTCTCTTTTAGGTGTTTTATAGTTTCAGGCCTCACATTCAGGTCTTTAATCCATCTTTAGTTTAATTTGGTGTATGGTGTAGGAAAGTGGCTCTGTTTTATTCTTTTGCATGTAGCTGTACAGATTTTCCCAGTAACAATTATTGAAAAGACTGTCTTTTCTCCATTGTATATTATTCCCTTTTTGGTCATATGCTAATTGACCATGTAGGCATGGGTTAATTTTGGGGGTTTCTATCTGTTAGATTGATCAATGTGTCTATTTTTGTGTCAGTAGCATACTGTTTTTGGTTACTGAGCTGTTTAGTATATCTTAAATTTGCAAATGTGATACCTCAGCTTTGTTTTTCTTTTTAAAAATTTATTTAGCTATTCAATAGCCAAAATTTATTTGGCTTTTGGAGTGCCATACAAATGTTAGCATTATTGGTTATAGTTCTGTTAAAAATACTATGGGTATTTTGATAGGTTTTGCCTTAAATCTGTAGATTAACTTTGATAGGAGGGACATTGTAACAATATTATTTCCACATCCATGAATATGGTATGTTTGTCCATTTATTTCTGTCATTTTTAATTTCTTTCATCAATATTATATCTTGTTTTTTTATGGTTTTAGCTTTATTTTTGAAGTTTTTATTTAAATTCCAGTTAGTTAACATACAGTAAAATATTACTTTCAAGTTTACAGTATACTGATTCAGCACTTCCATACAATATCCAGTGCTCATCACGAGTGTACTCCTTTATCCCCATCACTTAATTAATCCAACTTCCCACCCAGCTCCCCTCTGGTAACCATCAGTATATTCTCTATAGTTAAAAGTCTTTCTTGTTTTGACTCATTCTTTTCCCCCCCACCTTTGTTCATTTGTTTTGTTTCTTAGATTCCACATATGAGTGGAATCATATAGTATTTGTCTTTCTCTGACTGACTTATCTCACTTGACATAATACTCTCTATATCTACCCATGTTGTTGCAAATGGCAAGATTTCATTCATTTTTATGGCTGGGCAATATTCGATTACATATATATATATACCATTCTTTATCCATTCAACAGCTGATGGATACTGGTCTGTTTCCATAATTTGTCTGTTGTAAATAATGCTGCTATAAACATTGGGATGCATGTACCATTTTTAATTAGTGTTTTTGTATTTTTTGGGGAAATGCCTAGTAGTGCAATTGCTAGAGCTATTTTTAAGATTTTGATGAAACTCCATACTGTTCTCCAGAGTCACTGCACCAGTTTGCATTCCCACCAACAGTGCAAGAGGGTTCCCCGTTTTCTGCATCCTTGTCAACATCTGTTGTTTCCTGAGCTGTTAACTTTAGCCATTCTGACAAGTGTGAGGTGATATCTCATAGTAGTTTTGATTTGTATTTCCCTTATGATGAGTGATGTTGAGCATCTTTTCATGTGTCTGTTAGCCATCTGAATGTCTTCATTGGAAAAATGTCTATTCATGTCTTCTGCCCATTTTTAAACTGGATTGTTTGTTTTAGGGTGTTGAGTTTAATAAAATCTTACATAGTTTGGATACTAACCCTTTATCAGATATGTCATTTGTAAATATCTCCAATTTCATAGGTTGGCTTTTAGTTTTGTTAATTGTTTCCTTCACTGGACAGAAAGTTTTATTTTTATGAAATGCCAGTAGTTCATTTTTGCTTTTGTTTCTCTTGCCTTGGGAGATATATCTAGTAAGAAGTTGGTATGGCCAATGTAAAAGGGGTTACTGCATGTGTTCTCCTCTAGGATTTTTATTACTTCCTGTCTCACATTTAGGTATTTAATCCATTTTGACCTTCTTGTGTGTCTGGTGTAAGAAAGTGGTTCAGTGTTATTTTTCTGCATGTTGCAGTTCAGTTTTCCCAACACCATTTATTGAAGAGAATGTCTTTTTCCCACTGGATATTAATTTCACTTTTGTTGAATATTAATTTACCATATAATCATGGGTTCATTTTTGGCATTTTTATTCTTTTCTTCTGACAAATTTGTATGGTTTTATGCCAGTACCATACTGTTCTGATTACTGCAGCTTTATAATATAATTTTCAGTCCAGAATTTGGTGACTCCAGCTTTAATTTTCTTCTTCAAGGTGTTTAGCTGTTAAGGGTTTTGTTTTTTGTTTTGATTTTTTTTGTGATTCCATATAAATTTTAGGATTGTATTTTCCTGGTTTGTGAAGAATGGTGGTGGTATTTTGATAGGGACTGCATTAAATGTGTAGATTGCTTTGGGTAATATAGACATGTTAATGATATTTGTCATTCCAGTCCATGAGCATGCAATATTTTTCCATTTCATTGAGTCATTGTTAACTTCTTTAATCAATGTTTTCTGGTTTTCAGAGTATAGGTTTTTCACCTATTTAGTTAGGTTTATTCCTAGGTATCTTATTCATTTTGGTGCAATTGTAAATGTGATTGATTCCTTACCTTCTTTTTTTGCTGCTTCAGTATTGATGTATAGAAACGCTACAGATTTCTGTAGCTTGATATTATAATCTGCAACTTTACTAAATTTGTATAGCAGTTTTTGGGTGGAGCCTTATGGGTTTTCTATGCATTGTCTCATATCATCTGCAAATAGTGAAAGTTTTACTACTTCTTTGCAGATTTGGAAAACATTTATTTCTTTTTCTTGTCTGATTACTATTGCTTGGACTTTCACTACTGTGTTGAATAAAAGTGATGACTATGGACATCCCTGGCTTGTTACTGATCTTAAAGGAAAAGCTCTCAGTCTTTCCTCATTAAGGATGATGTTAGCTGTGGATTTTTTATATGGCCTTCTTTATGTTGAGGTATATTCCCTTTAAGCCCACTTTGTTAAGAGTTTTTATCATGAACTGATGTGTCAAATATTTTTTATGCATTTATTGAGATTATCATATGGTTTTTATACTTTCCTTTGTTAATGTAATGTATCACATTGATTGATTTGAAATATTGAACCTTTCTTGCATGCTTATAAAAAAAAAAAAACAAAAACAGTTGAGGGGCGCCTGGGTNAAAAAAAAACAGCTGATCATGGTGAATTTTTCTTTTAATGCATTATTGAATTTGGTTTGCCAATATTTTGAGGGTTTTTACATCTGTGCTTGTCAGAGATATTGGTTTATAGTTTTATTTTTTCTGGTATCTTAAGAATGAATTGGGAAGTTTTCCTTCCTCTTCTACTTTTTGGAGTAATTTGAGAAGTACAGGTATTCATTTTTTAAATGTTTGCTAAAATTCACCTGGACTTTTGTTTGTTGGGAGTTTTTTGATTACCAATTCAATTTTGTTACTAGTAATCAATCTGTTCAAATGTTCTATTTCAGAGTCAGTTTTAACCTAACCTAATGTTAGGTTGTTTATTTGAGACATTTCCTGTTTCATGAGGTAGACCTGTACTGCTATAAATTCCTTCTTAGAACTGCCTTTACTGCATCCTAAAAATTATGAGCTACTCTGTTTTCATTTTCATTTGTCTCCATGTATTTTCTTATTGTTTATTTATTTTTGAGAGAGAAAGACAGAAAGAGACAGAAAGAGAGAGCACAGGCAGGAGAAGAGCAGAGAGAGAGGGAGATACAGAATCTGAATCAGGCTCCAGGCTTTGATCTGTCCTCACAGAGCCTGATGTGGTGCTTGAACTCATAATCTGTGAAACTGTGACCTGAGCTGAAGTCAGATGCCCAACCAACTGAGCCACCCAGATGCCCCTTGTCTCCATATATTTTTAAAAATTTTCTCCTTGGTTTCTTCATTGACCCATTCGTTGTTTTTTAGCCACCATCTGTTTGCATTTCTTCTAGTTTTTTGTTTGTTTGTTTGTTTTTGATTTTGTTTTTGTAATTGATTTCTAATTTCCTACTTTTGTGGTCAGAAAATATGCTTCCTATCATTTTAATCTTTTAAATTTATTCACACTTAATGTGCAGTCTAACGTGATGTATTCTGAAAAAATTTCATGTGAATTTGAAAAACAAATGTGTTCTACTGTTTGTGAATGGAATGTTCTCTATATCTGTGTATCTTAGGTCCATTTGGTCTAATGGGTTGTTCAAAGTCACTGTTTCTTGTTGATTTTCTGTGTGGATTATCTATCCATTGATGTAAGTGGGGTGTTAAAGTCCCCTATCATGATTGCATTACTATTTTCCCTTTATTTCTTCCTTTATGTTAATATTTGCTTTATGAATTATATGCTCCACTGTTAAGTGCATAGATATTTATAATTGTTATAATTTCTGGTTAGATTGACCCCTTTATTATTATGTAATGACATCTTTGTTTTTTCTAACAGTGCTTGTTTGAAAATTCATTTTGTCTGATACAAGTATTGCTACTCTGGCCTTCATTTTTTATTATTTATTTGGTTGGTTGGTTGGTTGCTTGGTTTCATTTGCATGGAATATATATTTACATCCCTTTACTTTCAGTCTACATGTGTCTTTAGGTCTAGAGTGAGTCTCCAGTAGGCAACATATAGATTGATCTTACTTTTTGTTTATTCAGTCTTGCTATGTTTTTCATTGAAGCATTTAATCCATTTATACTTAAAATAATTATTGATAGGTATGTACTTATTGTCATTACTTTGTTTTATGGTTGTTTTTGTAGTTCTTCTCTTTTCTTTTCTTTCCAGATCTCTCCCCTTGTGGTCTCACAGC
The DNA here is from genome assembly GCF_008692635.1 of Crocuta crocuta. Classification (NCBI taxonomy): domain Eukaryota; kingdom Metazoa; phylum Chordata; class Mammalia; order Carnivora; family Hyaenidae; genus Crocuta; species Crocuta crocuta. The sequence goes on along the minus strand of NW_027529638.1, from coordinate 1,079,617 downwards.
TTTCTTTAGTATTATGCTTAGATTCCTTTCTCTTATCTATTATAGGTTTTTGATTTGTGATTACTCTTGGGTTCCTAATAAATATCCTATGTATAATAGCATATATGGTTGCCAATATGTATAGTAGCCTAGAAGTTAATGATTGCTTAAGTTCAAACATATTCTAAAAGCACTAAATTTTTACTTCCCCTCCTCATTTTATGGATATAATGTTATATTTTACATCTTTGTTTATATGTGTGCATTCCTTGACTAATTTTTATAAATATAATTGATTTTACTACTTTTGTGTTTTAACTCCTATACTTTAATCTACCAACTCTAGTATATTTTGCTTTTGTCTATACAACTTTTGCTTTTCAAAATTTATTGCCTTTCCTTTCCACTTAATGAATTCCCTTTAACATTTCATGTAAGACCAATTTAATGGTGATGAATTCCTTTCACTATTTTTTTTTGCTTTTGGTCTGGTAAACTCTTTATTTCTCCTTCAATTCTGAATGATAACCTTACAGGGTAGAGTATTCTTTGTTGTAGGTTTTATTTTGTTTTGCTTTTTCCTTTCATCACTGTGAATACATCATGCTACTCTCTTTTGGGTTACAGTTTCTGCTGAAAAATCAGCTAAGAGCCGTATGGGGTTTCACTTGCTTGTAACTGTTTTATTTTCACTTGTTGCTTTTAAGATTTTCTGTTTATCATTACTTTTTGCAATTTTAATTATTATATTGTCTTACTGTAGGCATCTGTGGGTTCATCTTTTTTGGGGCTCTCTGTTATTCCTGGACCTGGATATCTGTTCCTTCTTCAGATTAGGGAATTTTTCGGCTATTATTTTTTCAAGTAAGTTTTTTCCCCCTTCTCCCTTTCTTTGCCTTTTGGGATCTATCTTTATAATATAAATGCTATTTGTCTTGATGATGTCAGTGAGTTCCATTAATCTATTCTTATTTTTTTTTAATTCTTTTTTTCATTTTGCTGTTCAGCTTGATGACTTTCTATTACTCTGTATTCCAGATCACTGATCTATTTTTCTGCAGCCTATAGTCTGTTATAGATTCCCTTAGTGTATTTTCACATCAGTTATATTCTTCAGTTCTAATGGGTTCTTTTTTATATTTTCTATCTTTTTATGTCCTCACTGAGTTTATCCCCCTTTTTCAAGTCCAACAAGTAAGTTTATGATTATGACTTTGAATATTTTATCAGGTATATTGCCTATCTCCATTTCATTTAGTTCTTTTTTTTTTNCTAATCTCTCAGGTTTTGTAAGGTTTCCAATGGCTTCAGATCTTTTCTGTGTGATGTACGGGCGCGAGTGCAAGTACGGAGCTCCTTACTTCTCCGCCATCTTGCCCTCTTCTTCATTTAGTTCTTTTACTGTCATTTTGTCTTATTCTTTCGTTTCAGGTATCTCCTCTGTGTGCTCATTTATCTAACTGGCTGTTTGTTTCTATGTATTAGTTATGTCAGGTGCAAAATCTTATCTTGAAAGTAGTAGCCTTATGCGGAAGAGGTCCTGTAGTGCCCTATAGTGCAAACACCCCAGCCACCAGAACCAGTTACTCCAGAAGTGTTCCCTGTGTGGGCTTTGTGTGCCTTCATGTTGTGTCTGAGCTACAATTGTGTCCAGTCAGATGCAATGACCTGATTTGCCTCCTGTCGGTGCACTAGGCAGGGTTTGGTCCCTGTTATATTGAGAAGCCTGGCTGTGGCCACGGCAGGCTCACTGGTGGGTGGTGCTGACACTCAGCCTAGCTGTCTGTAATTAGTCTCTCTACCACAACTATAGGCACTTTAAAGGTTGGGGCTCTCTCTCCCCACCTCATCAGGGCAGGAGTTACTTTGGAGTGGCACATGTCCTGGCTTGGGCTGCCTGCTGAATATGATGGAGCAAGAGCCACTTTGGCAGGAGGTGTGATGAGGAGGGCTCGTTGATGGGGTGGATCTGCAGGGTAATTCTGAGCAGGACACATGGTGCCAGCAAAGTAGATGGGGAAAGTTAGCACTGACTCATTCAAGCATCCAGCTAGTCTGGGGACAAAGGGAGAGGTACAGAAATAGTATCCCTAGCACTTTTGTTGACAGATAACTCTCCTGCCGATCCCTGACCCCTGGGATCTAAGATTAATCATAAATCTCCTTCATTAGACCACAGGCACGTTTCAATCTGCTCCTCCTACTTTTCTGTCTTTCCTTGAATACGTTTTTTCAATGTTTTGTGTGTACTATTTTATTTTATTTTATTTCTTTTTTTAATGTGTATTTTTGAGAGAGAGAGACAAGAGTATGAGCATGACAAGAGTATGACAAGAGAGAGACAAGGTCAGAGAGAGGGAGACATAGAATCTGAAGCAGGCTCCAGGCTCTGAACTGTCAGCACAGAGCCCAGTGTGGGGCTCGAACTCAGGAACTGCAAGATCATGACCTGAGGTGACGTCGGACGCTTAACCCACTGAGACACCCAGGCGCCCCTATGTGTGCTATCCTTAGTTAATAGTTTTCCTCAAGAAGAGTTTTAGCTTTATTATTTACGTCAATGATCCATTTTGATTTAACTTTCATAAATAATGTGAGGAAATAACAGATATTCTTTTATTTATGTATGTACATATGTGTTTATTTATGTATTCATTTATTTATTTGTGCATATGGTCATCCAATTGTTTCAACATTAGTTTTTGCAAAAAGATTTTCTACTTCACTGCTTTGTCTGGCATCTTTGTCAAAAGTCAATGACACCATATATATAGGCCAATTTCTTGACCCTAGTCTTTCCTATTTATCTAGATGTCTTTTTTAATGCCAAATCATACAGTCTTCTTTACTGTAGATTTGTAATAAATTTAGATATCAGATAGTCTAAGTTCTTCAGTTTTTTTCAAAATTATTTAGCTAACTTAGGTCCTTTACACCTCCATGTAAACGCTAGAATGGACTCATCAATTCCTACAGTGTAGCCTGCTGAAAGTTTTATAGGGACTGTGTTGAACCTCTAGAGCATTACAAAGAGAATTAACATTTTAAGGAAATGTGAAATATTCCAAACAATGGACAAAGTGTATTTTTCCCTTTATTTAGAACTTCATTAATTTTTCTCAGGAATATATTGTAGTTCTCAACTTACTGGACTTCACTTCTTTTATCAAATGTATTTTAGTATATTATGTCTTTAATTCTATTATAAATGATATTAATTAAAATCTATTTCCAGTTGATCATTACTAGTAACAATGAAAAGAATCAGTTGTTATATGTTGACTTTGTACACAACTAGAATGTTTTTCTGGTTCTTTAGGATTTCCTACATAGACAAACTTGTTTCTGGATTTTGTACATAAAGACACTAGTAATTCTTTGTTGGCCATTGCATTTTTCTATCTCCCTCTCCCCCTCTCCATTGCACTGGTTTAGATAATCAAACTTTTAAAAATATTTAATAAGGTGAATAATATTGATTTTCAAATTATCTGTCAACTTTGCATTCCTGGGGAAAATGTCACATGGCGTTGAGGTCTTAAACTTTTTTGTACATTGTTAAATATAATTTATTAAATTTTTGTCAAGAATTTTTGTTGTCATTTTCATGAGACATACTGATCTACAGTTTTCTTGGAATTTCTGTTTCTAGTTTAATATTAGGGAATTTTTGCCCTCACATAAAATTATGTGCAAAATTTTCTTCAGTAAATTTTGAATAAGTTAATAGAGAAAACATCAAGAACATTTCTTCTTCAAAGAAAATGTTCAATGACAAATCCAATTCCTTTAGTAGATATGAAGCTACTCAGTTTATGTATCACTTCTTATAAGTGCTTTGGTAATGAATGTCTATTTCACCTACATTGTTGAATTTAAGCCTTTAATATTAATGTGTAGAATGATTTTTGATGTGCTATCTTTTATTCTCATTATTTGGTAAGTTTTATCCTCTCTCTCTGCCCCCCTCTCTGTTCAGTCAGTAGGGCTAGAGAACTATCATTATGATCATTTCAAGAAGTAATATTGTTCACATTTATTTTTTCTTATTTTTGTGTTGTCTATTGTTTATAGTTTATTTATTTATTTTGAGAGAAAGAGGGAGTGGTCAGAGAGAGAGAGGGAGAGAGAGAAAATCCCAAACAGGCTCCACACTGTCTGTCTGGAGCCCAATGAAAGGCTCAAACTCATGAACCATGAGATTGTGACCTGAGCCAAAATCAGGAGTCAGACACTGAACCATGTAAGACACCCAGGTGCCCCTGCGGTGTCTCTTTTAATAATTCTTATTCTTATCTTTATAATTCACTTCTACTTATTTGGTCTTAATTTGCCTTTGTTTGCTTTCCTGTTTCTTAAATTTGAAAGTTAATTATTGGCTTTAACAATTATATATGACAAATATTTCACAAGAACTCACTGATCAACATTCAACTGAAGACTTGAGGGAAAGCCTCTGATGTTCTTGGATACGTGTTGTGTGTGTGTGTGTTTGTGCGTGTGTGTGTTCACTCAGCTCTTTCCTCTTCAGTACTCTGCCCTACACATTTTGCCTGTCTTGGTCTCCCCAACCCTGACCTCTGTTTTTTCACTGACAGAGATTGTGAAAATCTGTTTATATTTTCCTTTCCTACACTGCTGCCTGGAAATTCTCTCTAGACAACAAAGTATGATTTACCTCATTTGTTTTTTTTCTCTTACAGATTAATATCTGTTACCTCAAATTTGAAAACTATTGTCTTACTAATTTTGTCCAAATTTTTACTAGGAAGGATAACCTGGCTTTTGGCCCAAAAGCAGGAGTAATTATTGGATATGTCCCAACATTAAGAATTTATTTTTTTCTGTTTTATTTACTGTGATAACCAATTAATTTAGAAATGTATCACTGCCTTAATTATCAGTCATGTCATCACAAGTATTGATAGTAGAACATAACATCTAATTTGAACCCATAGAAATAACCAAAAAAAGAATAAATCTTTTAGTTATCATTTTATGTTTTTTTTTCATTTTATGTTATTAAGGGCTCAGACCAAGATCAAAGTACTGATTCAATGTATACTCTGTGTTGATTAAGTGAATTATTTTCTTAGTTTTTAGTATTAAATAAATAATAATTTAACTATGATCATTTCTGGAAATGATCTATATTTAAACATGGCTTTGATGATATATGTCTTAATGTTTATTTTGCTTTTGTGAAGCAAATATAGCTCAATTCTGTTTACAACTTCACATTCTCTGTTCTCAGAAATTATACATCTTCCTAATAAACAGTGGTCCCCACTTTCAATCAAACACTCCTAACTTAATACATCCAGACCTTCTGAATTCTATGTGGCACTATGTAGCACCCAAAACCTGAATCCAAGAACTTTTGTCTAAGTGACAAGGAGCATGGTATTAATCATGCTACCTTGAAAATGGTGCATTGACCCCCATGACATCTCATACTGTGGCATATCAACATACTGTTCCAACCATTATAGGAGGAAAGCAGGATTCATTGGTACAAAAAAACCCACAAACATTATTTAAGCAAATAAGTCATTTGTATACATTTTGAAATGTAAATCTTGATTATATTTATAAAGAGGCTGCATAAAAATAATAAATGTCCCTGCAATAAAAATAATATTCTATTAATGCCGTCTCACAGAGAAACCTATGACTGCTATACCATAATAATCAGTGAGGTCTAATCTTTTACTCTCTTATTTATGTATTTTTAATCATCCACTCACATACACATATAGACACATGCACACACATACAAAACTCTTTTTCTCAGTCATTTTTTTGGTGAAGAATGCAATAAAAAGTAATATACCAAAACGTATGTACTACAGGTGTTCTAATATCTACTTATACTCAGATAAATATTTAACAATATGGAATTTTAATCAATAATAACAAAAATGCTGCATCAAAATTATTTTGGTCTTATTCAGTGATGAATAAATAATCACTAAGTACATATTCTGTTTTGGAATCACTTGATATTTAAATAACAATGATTTGCAGTTTGAATTCAGAATGTGTGTTCATTTATGATTCTCATGAGGCTGCCGAAATTTTCAACATTTTGAGTATGAGTCAATATTAGTGGAGAAGAAATTCCAATATAACAGAGGTACTAAAGGAGTGCCCAATTTCCCTTTCTCTAATCATTTGGACTTGGTAATTTATAGATTAGAGATTATAGAAAAAGCTGAGCAAGAGTTCACCAGCAACAAGAAATTGAAATTCTCCTTAGATTCATATATGCTTCCCAGAATTTTTAGAGCTTCCTGGAAATTATACTAACTCCAGATAGCATAGCAATAATGTTCATTCAGTACAAATTCTGCTAACAACTCTTGTCAGCAAGAAGAGGAAATAGATTTGATCTATTTATTCACTAAAATTGTACTACCTGGAAAGAATTTCTGAGATACTTATAATTCCTCAATGAAGTTCTAGGAGTTCTGGTTAACATACGAATTACAGAGAAAGAATATGCCATTTTCTGGCTTGTTCTGAATTTACAAAAATTAACATTGAGTTAAGGAGATCAAACATTTAATTGTGACCTTTTCCAGCATGCATTAAAGTTATCCTAGTGGAAAAAAAGTCAGCAGAACCATAGTTCATTGGACTGGTTAAATGCACCTTTTTATAGAGATACTTTATAGAGTCTTTCCTTCTACTTAATAATAACCAGCTCTTTATTCATAGTGCGCTGTGTAAAGTGATCATTTTTCATAATGTGTAAGAGCCACTTAGATACACATTTTGAAAAAACTCATAAAACTTTAGTTATGATAGGAGCCATGGAAAATATCTACATCAGTATCTTCAATTTTATATATAATGAAATTGTCCTCAGTTCTTATTGAACATATTTTTTCAATATAACCCCTCCCTTTTTAAAAACATTTTTCTCACCTAACCACATTATACACTGAAATGATAATGTGTACTTACACTGGGTTATGAAAGATATTTACATAGTTCCAAATTTTATCAGTAATGCTTTGAATTTGAGCACTATTGCTCATCAGTTTCTATAATTATATATTTGTGTGTGCTTTCAAAAACTAATTGGCATTGACCTTTTTGAAGTAGAATTGGTGTATATATGTAATATTACATTTTAGGTATACTCTATTGTAATTCAACATCTGTACACAGTATAAAATGATCACCAAAATGATCACATAGTCTAGTTACCATCCATAAACATTCAATTGACCCCCTTTACCCATTTTGCCTATATCTAAGTCCTATTCTTTTCTGGTAAACATCAGTTTGTTCTCTGCATCTATGAGTTTGTTTTCATCTTTGTTTGTTTGCTTAGATTCCACATATGAGTGCAATATTATAAGATAAATATTTTTTTCTATTTCTGCCTATTTCACCTACCATAATCTCCTTTAATTTCATCCATATTGTCACAAATAGGAAGATTTCACTTTTCTTTTTGGCCGAGGAGTATTCCATTGTATATATAAGCCACATCCTCTTTATCCATTCAATTCATCTATTAATGGACATGTAGGCTGTTTCTGTAATTTAATTTTAATTTTGGGTATTAAAAATCATGTTGCAGTGAACATAGGGGTATATATATTTTTCAAATTAGTGTTTTCATAATTTTTGGATAAATACCATGAAGTAGAATTGCTAGGTCATATGGTAGATGATCTTTTTTGAGAGAGAGAGAGAGAGCAAGAGAGAGAGAACGAGGGAAGAGAGGGACAGTGGGAGATGGAGAGAGAGAATCTTAACCAGGCTCCATGCCCAGCAAAGAAGCTTACGTGGGGTTTGACCGCATGGCCCTGAGATCACATCCTGAGCCAAAATTAAAAGTCAGATGCTAACCAACTGAGCCATCCAAGCATCCCTGGTAGATCTATTCTTAATTTTTTTGGAAATCTTCATGTTGTGTGGTATAGTGGTTATACCAATTTCTATTTCCACCAAAAGTGTGTGAGGGTTCCCTTCTCCTAACATTCTCTCTCACATTTATTTCTTCTCTTATTGATAATGGCCATTCTAATAGATATGAGTATGAAGTTATATCTCATTTTAATTTTAATTTGCATTTTTCTAATACTTAGTGATATTGAACGTCTTTTCATGTGCCTATTGGCCATCTGTATGTCATCTTTGGAAAAAGTGTCTGTTATATACACTACCCTTTATTTAAAGGTTTTATTTAAATCCCAGTTAGTTAACAGACTGTAATATTAGTTTCAGGTGTACAATACAGTGATTCAACACTTATATCAACACTCAGTGCTCAGAGCAACTGTACTCCTTAATCCTCATCACCTATTTAACCCATTCTGCCACACACCTCCCCTCTGATAACCATCAATTTGTTTTCTATAGTTAATCCATTTCTTGCTTTGCTTCTCTCTCCCCTTTTCCCCCTTTACTCATTTGTTTGTTTCTTAAATTTCACATGAGTGAAATCATATGGTATTTGTTTTTCTTTGACTAACTTATTTTACTTATCATAATATACCCTAGCTCTATCCATACCATTACAAATGGCAAGCTTTCATTCATTTTTAGAGCTAAGTAATATTTCATTATATATGTATATATATATGTGCAAATATATATACACACATATATATACCACATCTTCTTTGTCCATTCAACAACTGATTGACACTTGAGCTGTTTCCATAATTTGGCTATTGTAGATAATGCTGCTGTAAACATCAGGGTATGTGTATCCCTTTGAATTAGTATTTTTGTATTCTTTGGGTAAATACCTGGTAGTGCAATTGCTGGGTCATAGTGTAGTTCTATTTTTAACTTTTTGAGGAACCTGTATACTATTTTCCATACTCCATATTCTGCCTATGTTTTAATCAGCTTGCTTGCATTTTTTATTATTGAGTTGTACAAGTTCTTTATATATTTTGATAACCCCTTACTAGTATATGATTTGCAAGTACCTTCTCATATTCAGTGGACTGTCTTTTGGTTTCTTTTGCTATGAAGAATTTAAAAAATTTTTAAATTTAAGTAGATATGGTTCCATTTATTTATTATTTATTTTATTGCCCTTGCCTTTGGCATAAGATCCACAAATACATCACTAAGATCAATGTGAAGGCTTCTGCCTATGTTTTCTACTAGGAATTTTTATGGTTTTAGGCCTTACACTCAAATATTCAATCAGTTTTGAGTAAATTATTATGTATTGTATAGTGTAAGATAGGGTTCTAGTTTCATTCTTTTGCATGCAGCTATCTAGTTTTCCCAGCACCATTTATTGAAGAGATAGATATCCTTTTCTCTATTGTGTGTTCTTGGTTTCTTTGTTATAAATTATCCATATATGTGTGGATTTATTTCTGGGGTCTCTATTCTGTTCCGTTGATCTACATGTCTGTTTTTATACCAAACCATACTCTTTTCATTACTATAGCTTTGTAGTATAGTTTGAAATCAGTAAGTGTGATACCTTCAACTTTGATTTTCTTCCTCACATTACCTTGGTTGTTCAGAATCATGTGTGGTTCCATACATAGGAACATAAATTTGAAAAATTTCCAAACTTCATTTTTACTCCTCCTCCTCCACTTTTTATGTTTTGATGTCATATTTTACATGTTTTTTAATGGATCCATTAACTAGTTATTGTAGTTTTAGCTATTTTACTGCTTTTGTCTTTTAACCTTCATATTTGCTTTATAAATGATTGACTTACTATCTTTACCATACATTTACTTTTTCATTTGAAATTTTTACTTTTGCAAAATCATTATTTACCTGTGTACTACTTTTCAGCTTAGAAAAATCTTTTTAACATTTTTAGTAAGGCTAATTTTTGGCAATGAACTCCTTTAAGATTTGCTTATCTCAAAACTCCTTAATCTCTGTTTCAGTCTGAATCATAATATTGCAAGAGAATTCTTGCTTGGAAGTTTCTTATTTTCAATACTTTAGTCGTGCTACTCCATTTTAGCCTGCAAATTATTTTGCTGAAAAATTAGCTTATAGTCTTATGGGGTTGCTCTTGTATGTAACAACTTTTTTCCTTGCTGCTTTTAAGATTCTTTCTTTACCTTTAATTTTTACTATTTAATTTTTTAAATGTTTATTTTTGACAGAGAGACAGAATGTGAGCAGGGGACGAGCAGAGAGAGAGGGACACACAGGGTCTGAAGGAGGTTCCAGGCTGTGAGCTGTTAGCACAGAATATGATGTGGGGCTTGAACTTGTGAACTGTGAGATAATGACCTGACCCAAAGTCAGACACTTAGCTGACTGAGCCAACCAGATGCCCCTAACTTTTACCATTTTAATTTTAATGTGTCGTGGTATGGCTCTCTTTGAATTCTTCTTATTTAGAACTCTCTGGGGTTCCTGAATATCAATGTCTGTTTCCTTCACCAGATTAGGAAAATTTTTAGCCATTAATTCTTCAAATGAGCTTTCTAGTCTTCTATCTTTTTCTGCGACCCCTATAATGTGAATGTTATTATATATGATATTGTCCTAAAGTTCTCTTAAAATACTTTATTTTTTAATATTTTTTCTTTTGCCAATCTGTGTGCATTCCATTTTTTTGTGTTCCACTTCACCAGTCTGTTCATCTGCTTCATCCAGTGTGCTGTGGAACCCCTCTAGTGTATTTGTCAATTAATTTATTGTGTTCTTCAGTGCTGTAACTTCTGTTTATTTCTTTGTTTATATGTATTTTCTATCTCCTTGTTGAAGTTCACACTGTGCAACAAGTCTCTTGCCTGACCTGCTTGTGACATGCAGTTGTAGTATAAGTATAAGTTGGGGATCTTGCTTGACCCAGCTATGACACAAAGCTATAGCAGGGGTGTAAGCAGAGCATTCAGTGGGGTACACCCTCAAGTGCTAACAGGTAAGAGGAAGAGTTCCAAATGGCTCCCACTATTGCCATTATTAGAAGCAAGAATGAGATCATAAAAATGGCACCCTCTGGTGTCTCTGCCTCAGAGACAACCTAAATGATTTCTTGCATCTCTGGTACATGTCTTAAATTTAAAAAGAGGGTGTCCTTCACATATGGTCTAGGTAATTTGCAAACCGGTATTTCTGTCGAAGGATCAGTGCAAGAGAATTTGCGTGGGAGTCTTTTCAGACCAGGTTCTTTGTTCCCTAGAGTTCCTATAATTCCTGTTTATTTTCAGAGGATGAGCATTTTGGTTGCTCATCTCTCCTGTGCAGGATCTATGGGTTGAAGTGCTTGGTGTGGAGCACAGACTGCTTACTTTTCTGGGAAAAAGTTCCATATTTTTGAGATCCCTTTGTTTCTGCATTCATTGCCTGCGGTGGTTTGTGGGCTTTTGGTTTTGGTTTTGGTTTTGTTTTGGCATGAGTATGTTTTTGTCTCTCCTACCAATTTTGATGTCCTTTTATCCTTTGTTGTGGAGGCTCTGTTTATTTGGTCTTTAGGTCTCTTTAATATATTGTTGGTAAAACTTTTGTGTCTATAGGAGGAGGTAAATTGAAGAACTTTCTACACAGCCATCTTGAACCCCTCTAGCAGCATTTGTTTCTTAGTGTGTAGTGTTCTTCCTTACAAATCCTACAAACTTTTTGAATAGCTAAATTTAGTTTTTTATTTATTTATAATTCAAATAGAGATATAGAATATATGCCATAACAAAGTGAATAGAATTCTCGACTTTAAGATGCAAATCAAAAGTCCCTATTGTATTCAAGGTAAGTTGCTATTTTCTACATTTGGGCACATTTTCAAATGGTGCTGTGAAGAATAATTATTTGATCACAACTACGATTAATAGAGTCAATTCTGAGCTCACACTACCTGCTGCAATCTATTGCTCAAGATAATATTTATATTACTAAAGAACTGTTTTTGAGCCATCAAAATCACAGCTGGTTTGCCATAATATAGGGTACAACTTTAATGGAAAGGAAAAAATTCTTATAGTAGAGACGAGACAGTATTCTTCCATTTTCTTCTAATAGCCTTCAAGTTTCACTCTGTATTTTACATTTCTATGTGGCTTGAAAGATAATGCAAGGCATGAATTCACAGACTGTGAGATCATGACCTGAGCCTAAGTCAGACACTTAACTGACTGAGCAACCCAGGCACCCCCAGAGTAACTTCTTAAATCTATATTTTGTACTAATTAGAATGCTATACATTCTATTTTCAATATTTGTAGTTATTTTAGATATTTTATAATTAATTTTAGGTTATCAAAATCCAAAATTAGTCAATATCCTTACTAATGTCCCTAAAAGCAAGAACCTGAGGTACTTAAATGTCAAACACATGCCTTGACATTTTTATGCTGGTTTTATACTGGTTATTTCTTTATTTTTGAAACCCACAGAAGACTCAATTATATTGTTTTTACAAATATCTCTAGACTTATACGTTAATAGTATAGCTTTCTTTCTTTCTTTTTTTTGTATCTTAGAATTTTCCTTTGATATTATTTTCTTCTGCTCACTACTTACTTAAAAATTTCCTTTGGTAGCATTTCATTTGTAATAAAATCTCTGTTTTTGTTTATGGAAAATGTCTTTTTTCATCTTATCCTTACAAAGGATTTTTGTCAGTGTACAGTAAAGTATCATGCCACTAATTTCCATTGGACTTATTGTGTCTTTTAGAACTCCAGTGTCAGTAATTTTTGTTCCATTGAATGTAATTTAATTTTTCTCTGATACTATCAAAATCAATTAATATGCTTTTTAAAAAATATCTATTTATTTTGGAAGAGAGAGAGAGAGAATGAGCAGGGAAGAGACAGAGAGAGAGAGAATCCCAAGCAGGCTCTGCACTGACAGTGAAACTTCATCTTCCGAACTTTGAGACAATGAACAGAGTTGGCTGCTCAACTGACTGAGCCACCAAGGAGCCCTATATTTTTAAAAAATGCTTAATTTAAATTCAAGTTTCACAACTTTTCATATATCTCTATATTCCTGGTCTACTAATTAACTTGGTAAGTCTTTCGTACATTTTTTCAACTCCTATCTAGGCTTCCAGCTTAGAAGTTCTTACTCCAGGGGTGCCTGGGTGACTGATTCAATTGGTTAAGCACCCAATTTGGTTCAGGTCATGATGTCACAGTCTATGAGTTTGGTCCCCATTTTGGGCTCTGTGATGACAGCTCAGAGCCCACAACCTCCTTTGGATTTGGTGTCTCCTGTCTCTCTCTGCCTGTCCCCCAGTGCTCTGTCTCTCAAAAATAAATAAACATTAAATAAAATTAAAAAAAAATAAGTTGTTACTCCACCTTATAACAAGAAAATATCTGAACACACAGAAAATCAACAACTCTTTTTAGATACATCAGAGAATTGAGGACACAGATGTCCACACAGAATCACAGCTTATCAGGAACAGAAGCTTCTGGAGCTTGAATATGGACTAGCTTGAAAGTTAAGAACTCCTGGGTTCCCAGTCTTAGGGGGACTACACATTTTTGTAAGTTTTATTTCTAGGAGTCACAGTAGGAGTCTTCACCATAGTGAAAATCAGAAAAAAATAATAATGCCCTTTCAAAAGCTGAGGAAGGGGAAAGTAACCATTTGATGTAAGCTCAGGGAACAAGTAATCATTTGAAACACTTCCAGAGAATTTTTCTCTCATCCCTCTCAGAAAGGAAGTTTCTTTGCCAGATGCCAGAGCTAGACCCATGTGGGAAAAAAGAAATACCTAATTTCAGCACATTTTTGCCTTCTTATCTCTCTTGAGAGGGAATAAAATCTGAAAAGAATTTGTGAAAGTTACAGCTCAACACAAACCCGGTAAAAAACCTGGACCTAATCATAGAATTACATAATAATGTCTCCTCCCCACCATAACTTATGACCACATCAACAGGACCCCTATAAAATAACAAAAAATTATAGATTAAAAAACTGAAATGTTTAGATGCCACTTAAGAATAATTTGGTAAGGAAACCCAAATAACATAGAGGGAGACAAAAAACTATGGTACTAGAGAAACCTGAAAGATTAGATACCTAAGGTTAAGACAATAAATTCAACATATCTCCTACAAGACAAAACAAAAGGCTCCCACTAAAGGCCTATTTGCCTTAGTTCTTATTACTCAATAAAAAATGTCACTTTCAACAAAGAATTATAAGACATGCTAAACAAAAAGAGAAAAGACAGTCTAAATGACAAAGCAAACAAGAGGCCCAGACTTACAAATAGAGGAAGTTTGGAATTGCAAGATAGGAAAGGTGAAATAACTATGATTAATACACTAAGGGTTTCAATGGAATAAACAGAAAACATGCAGGAACAGACAAGTAATGTTAGCAGAGATATGGAAACTCTAAGTATGTAGCAAAAGGAAATGCTAGATATTAAAAACTCTGTACCAGTAATGAAGAATACCTTGATGGGCCAATCAGTAGACTTGAAACAGATGAGGAAAGAATCAGTGGGCTTTTGCATATGCTAATATAAGCCTGCCAAACTTTAATTTAAAAAGAAAAAAAAAGAATGGGAAAGAAAAAAAATAGAGATATCTAAGAACTGTGGAACACTACAGAAAATGTAATATGCAAATAAAGAAGACAAGAAAAAACAAAGAGGAAAATAATATTTGAACAAATAATGGCTGAGAAGTCCCTCAAATTAATGCCAGACATCAAAGCGCAGATCTAGGAATATCAGAAAACACCAAACAAGTTAAATTCCAACCCAAATCTAAAACTAGGCATACCTTATTCAAACTTCAGAAAATGAAAGACAACAAAAAAGCCTTGAAAGAGGGCATGATTAGTTGGTAGTTGGGTGGTATAGAAAGTTTAGGGACTCCTGATCTACAGAAGAACAAAGAACAAGGGTAAGAATTTACATTGGACTTCTATTTACAAACCAGTAAATCTAGAAGAGAATGGAATGAATTGTTGAAACCATTGAAATAAAAAACTCACCAACCTAGAATTCTCTATACAGTGAAAATATTATTTAAAAATTAAGAAAATGTAAGGAACTTCTCAGAAAACAAAAACTGAGGGAAGTTTTCACTAGCATACATGACTTACAAGAAAGGTTGAAAGTTCTACAGAGAAAGGGAAAGTAATACACGCTAGAAACTCAGATCTACATAAAGAGAAGAACATTAGAGAAAGAATAAATGAAGATGAAATAAACACTTATTTTTCTTATTCTTAATTGCTCTATTAATAATTGTTCAAAATAATAATTGCTATGAATTTTATCATAATAGCTTATGGATAAATGGAATAAATGATGGAAATGCTTTAAGAAACAGGAAGGAGGAATTGGGGATAATCCATTAAAATATATCAGTACTATCCATGAAATAGTGTAGTGTCATTTGAATGTTAACTTACATAGTTGCAAATGTGTATTGCAAACCCTGGACAATCACAATAAAGCATACATTATTTATTTACTTATTTATTTAATAATTATTTATTTTTGGGTGAGTGCAAATGGGGTTGGGGCAGAGAGAGAGGGGGCATAAGATCTGAGGCCAGCTCAGGAAGGGCAAAAATAAATTTAATTTGAGTGGTTGATACAATCAATTTCAATTCTACTTAAATATGTTCCAATGGACTTCATAGGATATGTTTCTTCTATCTTCAAATAACCTGATATAACATGTTATTAGTGTTTTACACATTGTCATTCCCTTGCTGTTTTCCTCTCTTATAATAACAAACTGATAGGCTCACAATTTTTCCTATGACCATGAACTAAAGCTGCAATCTATTCACATATTTAAACCTTTTTTAAAAGTTTTTCATTAAATTCCAGTTAGTTAACATACAGTGTAATATTCAGGTATACAATTTAGTGATTCCACACTTCCATACAACATCCAGTGCTCATCACAAAAACTGCACTCCTTACTTCCCATCACCTATATCATCCATCCTTCTACCCACCTCCCTTCTGGTAACCACCAGGCTGTTCTCTATAGTTAAGAATCTGTTTCTTGATTTGCCTCCTTTTCTTTTTTTTTTTACCCTAAGCTCATTTTTTTTGTTTCTTAAATTCCACATATGAGCAAAATCATATGCTCTTCGTTTTTCTCTGACTTGACTTATTTGCTTAGCATAATACTCTTAGCTCTATCCATATTATTGCAAATGTCAATATTTCATTCTTTTTATGGCTGAGTAATATTCCATTGTGTGGATATATATATATCCATATATATCCATATATCCATATATATATATATATATATATATACCACATCTTCTTTATCCATTCATCAGTTGATGGTTATTTCAGCTCTTTCTATAATTTGGCTATTGTAGGTAATGTTGCTACAAACCTTGGGGTGCATGTATCCTTTTGAATTAGTGTTTTTGTATTCTTTGGGTAAATACCTAGTAGTGCAATTGCTGGGTAGTTCTATTTTTAACTTTTTGAGGAGTCTCAATACTGTTTTCTGGAGTGGCTGCATCAGTTTGGATTTGCACAGTGCAAGAGGGCTCCCCTTTCTCCACATCCCTGCCAACACCTTTTGTTTCTTGTATTGTTGACTTCAGCCATTCTGACAGGTATGAAGTGACATCTCATTGCCATTTTGATTTGTATTTCCCCGATGATCAGTGATGTTTAGCATCTTTTCAGGAGTCTGTTGGTCATCTATGTGTCCTCTTTGGAAAAATATCTGGTCATCTCTTCTGTCCATTTTTAATTTTTTTCCCACTTTTGGGGTGATGAGATTTTATAAGTTCTTTATATAATTGGAATATTAACCTGTTATCCATTATGTCATTTGCAAATATCTTCTCCCATTAATAGGTTGCCTTTTAGTTTTCTTGATTGTTTTTTTCACTGTACAGAAGATTCTTATTCTGGCGAAATCCCAATAGTTTATTTTTGCTGTTGTTTCCCTTGCCTCAGGAGACATATCTAATAAGAAGGCACTATGACCTATGTCAAAGGGGTTACTGCCTTTCTCTCTTGTAGGAATTTTATGGTTTCCTGTCTCACATTTAGATCTTTAATTCACTTTAACTTTATTTTTGTGTGTGGTGTAAGAAAGTGGTCCAGTTTCATTCTTTGGTATGTTGCTGTCCACTTTTCCCAACACCATTTGTTGAAGAGACTCTCTTTTTCCCATTGGACATTCTTTCCTGTTTTGTTGAAGATTAACTAACCATAGAGTTGTGGGTTC
Organism: Crocuta crocuta; assembly: GCF_008692635.1. Taxonomy (NCBI): domain Eukaryota; kingdom Metazoa; phylum Chordata; class Mammalia; order Carnivora; family Hyaenidae; genus Crocuta; species Crocuta crocuta. The sequence continues at coordinate 1,062,485 of NW_027529638.1, read as the reverse complement.
ATTTCTGGGGTTTCTATTCTGTTCCATTGACTTGTGTGTCTGTTTTTTGTGCCTGTCTTGTGTAGTTCACTATTTATCATTAAGTTATAATATTGATTCACAATATAATGCCTGTAACAAAGGACTAAATAAATATGAGGGCCAATCTTGTTTTCCTCAATCCAAAGGAATGCTTTATAGTATAAAGATTTAAATTAAATTGCTAACCTTTTAACTTAATGAAATAAATATTTATAAATCTTCAACATTTTATTTCATTATATTTAACCACTGCTTTATAAACCAGTTCTCAGTAATTCTTGAAATGTTGAATTCAGAACACTGTCATAATGAAGGTGCTGGATAAAAAGCAATGTTTTACACTACATACCACTCACCAATTATCTGTGTTACTTTTTGTAATAGTAGATACTTCTGTCAATTTTTAATTTCATGTTGGCTGAAACACAAAAATGGTGTGAAGGCTAAGCAGATGGCTGTCACTAACAGAGGGACACAAAATTTATGGGAAATTTTCCAGCCTGGTAGTAGAAAAGGAAATTAGTCATCAAACTCATTTTATTGTTCATGAGTATTATGTGCCAAACCTTTTTTATAACATGTGGGAAATAATCCTATTTGTGAACCCAAACAAGTTATAAAATATTTAACTAAATTGCCAGTACTATTGTTTGCAAGTACGTAGTAATTGTCAGTGTACTGCGATGATTTTCTTATTAATAATAAAAAGAAAAACCATATATAACAAAGACTGCCTAGCAATACAAAAGATAACCATAAAGTATTCACTTCCTGATTCGATATTATCTTTTGTATCGCCAGGCAATCTTTGCCTTCAACTAAATTGTGATCAATTCAAGTGAATGAATTTTAGGAGGAAATATTTATATTTTTGTGTTGTGGTGGGTTGGGTGGTGGGAGTATCTGAATGCTTCTTTCTCTTTTCTCTTAGGGTAACTTGTTCCTTAATGTAAATGGATTCATACTTTGAATTCAAACTTTGTAACAAGAAGAAGAGATGACAGGGTAAATCTTCTATCTTTCAAGCCAGAAAAAAGGTCTATTGTAAGTTTTATATTTTATGAGGTCTGAGAAAATTCACATGTTTTAGTATAGAAGAGTGTGGCCAAATGCATTGGTTCAGGTATTTCTGATTTTATAAATCAGCCTTGAAGAATGAAATCTACTCAATTCTGAGATCACCTCAGTTATTTCCATTAAATATGCCAAGTTTAACATATAACAGATGTAAACTTACAGCCTGCAATTCAGTCACAGAGTATAGGTGCACTTGAAATACAAACACGTCATTGGGGCGCCTAGGTGGCTTAGTTGGTTAAGCGTCCGACTTTCGCTCAGGTCATGATCTCGCCGTGGGTTCGAGCCCCGTGTCGGGCTCTGTGCTGACTGCCAGCTCAGAGCCTGGAGCCTGTTTCAGAGTCTGCGACTCCCTCTCTCTCTGACCCTCCCCTGCTCACGCTGTCTCTCTCTCTCTCCTAGAAATAAATAAAACATTAAAAAAAAAAAAACCGAACAAATACAAGCACATCGATACACTCACCTAATTGTTCACAAGGACCTCCTGACTCTATCTCTATTCTCCTTGAGATAAATTTAAATGGGCAAATACTGAGAAAGAGTTTTATCACATTTACTCTAAGGAGAGTCATTTACATATGAGAAAAAAAGCATTCAATTCATTTTGGAATATATTATTGGTTCAAACATGAGGTAACATTAACTTCTATTTTTGAATAGGATAGAGTAGTTTAGAATACACAAATAACTCCATGACAAATAATTCATAACTCTGGGCAAACTGTAAAAAAAAAGGTTGGAATTAAAAAAAAATGACCTATTTACAGGCATCAGAAAGTACTGAAGCAGCCAGGATGTGAAAGACCAATATTACCAAGAAGGGAAGGCCAAAAAGTTGGGCCAAAATTCTGCATTTTGTTTTCCTCTGGAAAGCATCTGCCAATTCTGGGTACAGAGCAAGAGGCTGAGAATACAGGTTTTCCCAGGCAGAGCTGCTGCTAGAGGACATTGAAACCATCAGAACTTCTGGAAGAGTTACAGAGATAGAGTTATAAAACTAAAGACACTAGGAGGCTGAGCCTATATGGCCATACTATATTTTAGGGTTGAAGCTTTTGCTACATGGATAGGAAATCATAGAAGTCAGACGACATTTTAGTGGTCTCCCTATGCTCACTACAAAATGAGTATTTTTTTCAGAGGTGTTCTTAGATGGATTCTCCACATCCTATAACAGGTGTTAGCATTGATATTTGGTACTATATTAGTTTGCTAGGGCTGCTGTAACAAAATACCAAAAACTAGGTTCCTTATACAACAGAAATTTATTGTTGTATAGTTCTGGAGGCTAGAAGTCCAAGATCAAGTTGCCAGGAGAGTTGTTCTATCTGAGGAAGAGCCTGTTCCATTTCTATCTCCTAGTTTCTTATGGTTTGCTGACAGTCTTTGGGATTTCTTGGACTATAGATGTATCATCTTGACCTCTGCCTTCATGATCCCCTGCCATTCTCCCTTTGTGCATATCTGTTTCTGTGTCCAAATCCCTTCTTTTATAAGAATGCTAGTTATACTAGATTACAGTCCATCCCAAATGATCCCATTTTAATTTGATTATCTAGGTAAAGATCCTGTTTCCGAATAAGGTCATGTTCTGAGGTACTGGGGGTTAGAGCCTCAACATATTTTTGTGGCACACGAGTCAACCCATAATGAGGTGTCTAGTTTTCAGGGATGTCAATGTCTGCTGTTAGCCTCCCAATTATACTCAACACTGTGAAATTTTTCAGTTTTGAGAATTATATTCTTAGTTACAGAAAATATTCAAATACTTGAATTCAAAAATTCAAATATTCAAATATTTTCTTCTGTATTATTTTTTCTTCTCAATTATCTCTATAAATAATAGAGAAATACCTTTGTAAAATCCTTATAGTCAATGGTTTGTATGCATTTGGATTAACTTTCCTATCTGTAACCTCTTACCTATATATTCTTTGTATTCATTTCTCCACTTTTCCTGCAGATAGATTTGATAACGTTCTGTTTCTTAAGTCAATGTCGTCTCTTCAATTTGTCCAAACCATAATTTATTTCATATTTTCAGTTATTGCATTTATATAATTGCCAACTGATTCTTTTTAAAGCTTACCTACTTATTAATTCAAAACCTCTAATGATATAATTCTACCTATAATTTGAGGATTTTGATCATGCTTCATTTAACATCTTTTCAAATAGTCTCTCTCCATTTTCTCAAATCTGTTTTTTTTTTGAATATCGGATTTACATCTATGCCATTTACATGATATAGAATTTCTTAATGAATTTTGTAATTTTTGTTTGAGATACAAACTTATGAGAAGACTTTTCTTTCCCTGTTCAATAGTCTTTATCAATTACTTCATTCCAAGGTCTTTTCAGTTCATTTCTCCAAATTAAAGCTTGTATTAACAACTATAGGTCAGAGGCTGGCTGTGTATCCAACCTTTAATGTGTGCCTTTGACTCTTTTTCCTGGATATAAACAGCTATAAATTTTCTGTTGAATCCTCCTAGGTGAATGGATGGAGACATTTTCTCTCCTGTTTATCATTCAGAAGTGTAATCTCACTACTCAACTCAAACATGGATGTCATCGATGTCATTTTTCTGACACTGATGATACATACTTGACTCAAGGATTCAGGCATAAAAGCACTAGTTCTTAAAGCCTGTACCTCATGCCAACTTTTATAGGACCTCGTGACTTCAATGCCAACTCAGAAGCTTGGCTTTCCTTTTAATATAGATTTATGGAAAACTTAATCTTGTTTTTACACATTAACATTTATTTTAATAGTATTTTAAATTACCTCTCATAAGTTTGAAGCAGATTGTCAAGTTTCAAAATGTGTTAATGCTACCATCTTGTCTCAAAATTCCAAGAATAAAAAATAAATCCAAGAATATGTAGGGGATCATAAATTCACTCTCTATTCAATAACCAGGCATAGAGATTTTTCTTTTAAATGTTAACCCAACTAACTGCAGCTTGATTACTGATTCCATTTGTGACAGCTAAGCAACTCAGTTTATCTTATTATACATAATTCATATCTTAAATTTTGGTCCTATGTCTGACTATCTCTCTGTTTCACCATCATTGAGAATGGCCAGTGTATTATTTCAGTTAGCCTAAGAATGAGGTTGTACAATTTTCCTCCTAGGAAGATAATGAGGTTGTGAAGGCAGAAATAAAACACCTTACTTCCAAAGTAGGCAACATAGGGATGAGCAAGTTTCTTTCTTCTCTAGGTCACTTGCCAGATGGATCACCACAGGCCTCCTAAATATTCCTCCTATGATTAATTAGTCACTTGGCACAACCAAACATGGCTTAGTCATACTTTCAGGAATGAAACCCGTAAGAGACTATTCTTATATTTGGGAACCAGAAAGGTCACAGTTCAGAATAACTCCAAGTGAATTTTCACTAAAAATTTCATAAACCAGACAATATTACTAAGTTTATGAAAGTATTAATTTATCTTAAGATCCTGAATTATAATTCATAAAGAGTTTCATATATTAAATAGTATCATCTTAAAAAAATTAAGAAGCGGGCATATGGCTACCAACAATGTTGTCATACAAATATAGTTTTTCAGGTAATAATAATTTTAATATTTGAAATTAAATTTTGTGTAAACTATGAAAAGTTTAAAATAAGTTATCCTAAAATTACACTGTGGCAAGTCAGTGACAGTATCTGCCAAATTAATCAGAAATGTCAGGTTTAATGTTAACATGCTTGAAGCACTTATTTAACCATCTGCCTACCTCCCTCAGTAATATACACAAAAAATAAAGAAATCATGTGGATATCAGGGAAACACACAAGGTAAGAACAGAGATTCAATGAAATGTTATTATACTGTTTAAAAAATATACTCTAGTCTAACCTTACTCTAAATCATGAGAGTACAGAACTTTAGGAACTCATAAGCAACAAACATACTAATATTGAACTAAGCCCATAGCACATGTATCAGAATTGTTGGCTAGAAAATAAACATACAAATTCTTTTTTTTATATTTTGTCCTTAAAAAACTATTGTACCTAGTTACATATTCCTGAAAATTCACATCGATCATAAAGCAAACCAAATTTTCCCAGTTTATATAAAAGCAGCTATTGTGTCAAATCTTATATTTTTATACCAGTGTTTCCCAAAATATATTTAAAGGAAAAACAATTTTGCAGCATGTTGATAGGTATTAGAGAAGTTCCCTTTATCTCACTAAAATTGGTAGCAGGAAAAGTCCAATTTAACTGATTCTACTCACAGAATTTAACTGCATAGTAAATAATTGTAATACTTTATTTGCACACATATCTTACAAAATAAAATGAAAAATAGTGGAAATCAGTTAAGAGTGTTAGCTATTTAACAAAGTTTAGATTAGTATTATACTAATTTTAGAAATAAAGGGTAACACCTTGACTTTTGCACCATTTTTCAATACCATGCAATAGGGTGATATCACATACTGGACTTCACATTCGACTTTTACAAAAACCATAAACGATTATTTTTGCAAAAATATCTGAAAATGAATTCAATTTTCTTAAAGCCTTCTTAACATTTTGGTAGTCAATCAACCATTGTGTTGTTGCAACATTTTTCTTTTGTTTGCACCGATTTTAACTGTTTTCGCTGTTGTTTAACCATACAACACAGTCAGCCACGGACTGTGCCACTGTTAGCTAGTTATCTGTCTCTCAACTTCAAACTGCTGAGTTTGGGAGTCTCAAACCATATTTCCCGGTCTGCCTTGCTAAGGGCTTTCTCCAGGCACTGCCAATAGGAAATAGTGGTAGGAAATCACAAGGCAGAAAGAAGAGAGAAACATCTGTCTTTTCTCTCTAAATATGAGAGTTGCTGGAGGTCGCCTTGTGGCAGCAGGAGGGATAAGGTTAAGTTCGGATTCCTGCAACCTGAGCAGAGGCAGCACACCTGTTGACACCCTGGCTCTGGTCACTGTTGCATTGTCTGGGCTGGACCCAAAGCCAAATGTAACAAAGTGTCCAGAATATGGAGGCAGTTGCACACCTCTGAGTTCTAGAATAAGACTGTGCCAGTTTCTCAATATTACCTTTCTTTCTTTTACTCATCTAAGGGCCCTTTGTTTTTCCTTTGCTCTTGTACCCCTTTCGACAACTTTAGAACAATTATTCTTTCTGGATTAAATTCTGCCGGTTTGAAATTAGCAAGATGACTTCTGTTTTCTTGACTGTTTCACACTGACAGAACGACTCAGGTGTCAATCACATTGGGCAGGAATAAATTCACCTGTGAAGACTGTCGGAGTAGACTCTAATTCTTAAGAGACCGTTTTGAAAATACCGTAGTATAGGATTACTTTTATTGCCCCCAAACAACAGCTACTGTGTGAGCCAATTTGTGGAATTCTTAGACATCAGAGATGTTCTTTCATCTGAGTAGAGGTTACCATAGTCAAATCATTTCTGGAAAGGTGAGTGTTATGGACTGAATCACGTTCCCCTTAAATTCAAATGTTGAAGCCTGAACCCCTAGTACCTCAGAATATGATTATATTTGGAGATAGGGCCTTTACAGAGGTAATTAAAGTTAAATGAGGTCATATAGGTGGCTCTCATCCAAAATGCCTGGTGTCCTTATAAAAGAGGAGACTAGAGCATACAGAAGGAGCCACTAGGGAATGTGGACACACAGAGAAAAGGGCAGATGAGGGGATAGGAAGACAGCCATCTGCAAGATGAGAGAGGCCTCCGTAGATACCAAAGCGCCCAACACTTTGATCTTGGACTTACAGCTTCAGAAGTATAAGAGGATAAATTTCTGTTACTTAAGCCACCTGTCCCGTAGTGTTTTGTTACAGCAGTCCAAGGAGACAGACAAAAGGGGTGAAAATTAGGTGCATCAGTGTCTTTACTGCGTACATCTCCATTGTGATTTTCAAAGAGATTATGCCATATTTCCCAAATTTCTCACTCTCCTCTTTTTCTTCCTAGAACATGTCACAAGTCTGGTGTCAACAGAACCCTCTTTCCAAGTCTTAGCCCCCTGCCTTTTGCTCCTTGTCTCGTTTCTTCCCTTTATCCTCAGGTTCTTTCAATTCATTGGTGAGACATATAGGACTATGGCTCTTGAATCCAGGCAGCACTATTTTTTTTAATCTTTTCATAACTGTAGTTACAGGCATCACATTGCAAATCCCAGTACATATTTCTAGACAGCTTCTCCAGCAGTCCCTTTTCAAAGGTGAATTTCCGTCTGTGAGCATAACTTCATGACTCCCTCCTTCCGTCCTCAATATACACCAGAAAAAAATCAGAAATTAACTAGACATCTCAAAACACACCAAAGGATATATTTAACATATCAATCGACTTGAATCTCAAAAACATATCAATATCTTGCCTAAGTATACAATATAAAACCCTCACAGATTTGAAAGATTTATTAATTTATTGCGCTTTTTAAAAAAAAATAGCACATTTGTTTTTATTGTTGTGTAACAGATTTCTCCAAAACTTGCAGTGCTTATTATCTCACAGCCTCCATAAGCTGGGAACTTGGTAATTGGAGTTCAGAGTTTCTCATGAGGTTTAGTCCAGATATTGGCCAAAGCTTCAGTCCTCTGAAGGGCTGATGAAGGCTGGAACAGCTACTTCCTAACTCATGTGACTGCTAGTAGGATAGGATGCCTTAGTCCCCTTATTAGCTCACCTCCAGAATCCTCAATTCCTTACCACATGGACTTCCTACTGCATGAAAACTGGGTTTCCCCAAACCACTGATCTGACAGAGAGGAAAAGCCATGATGTCTGTAAAGATCTATCCTTAGAAGTGGCATGCCATCACTTCTGGCATATTGTATTGGTCATAGAGACCAGCCATGATATATGGTGAGAGGGGACTGACTATAAAAGAATGTGAATACCAGGAGACCAGGATCATCGAGGCCATCTGGGAGTCTAGCTACTACAATAGAAACATGTAAAATAAATTTTCGAATTAAATTTTGACACAAATTACTTATGTCTTCCTTAGGTGTTTTCTTTAAATATCTTGCCAATGTAATCTACTTCTCAGGATATTTCACTCTGTAGTTTTGATATTTTCATTTCATGAGCCATTCTAATAATTTTATGCCAACCACAATATAATAAATATTAAGAAAATTTTGCTCACACTTGTGGAAAAATAGAGTATCTGAAAAAAATGGGGGTTGTATGGATTTGTCTTACTTCACTCAGATCTCACACATTAATTTTATATCAGATTTGTTCTCATGTTTCAGAAAAAGTAGTTCATAATAGACTGGAAAATGAATAATAAATTTATGTGTCAGATAATGCGTATTAGACTACTTCTGACAATTTAAATAACGTAAAGCTTCCCCCACCCCCCGACCAAAGAAAATATTTTCCTCATGAATATCCCTAGGATTTTTGGTTGTCAGAGAAATTCATTGTATCAATCTTCATTACTATCGCACTGGATAGTATTTTCCCCAATCTTGGTGAATGTCTCATCACACATATAATTGCATGAGCCTGGAATCTGAGCCATTCTTTCTGATTTCTGATTTTACCTCATTCCTCCACATCAGCAAGTTGTGTTGACTCAACCTTCAAATTATATGATAAATCTACCCACTTTTATCCGTCTCCACCTCATCAATCCTACTGCATGTCATTAATACTCCTTTCTTGGTATATGTGACATCCCCTTGTCTCCTTTCTTACTATTGTTCTTCAATCTAATTTAGTCTTCACTTGGGAACCAGAGCCGTTGTTTTAAAAGGAACCACAAAGTTTACAATTATCAATGGCTTTCCATTGAATTAGATTAATACCCAAAATCTCTAGAGTGGACTTCAAGAGCCTATATTATATTTGCATTCTGGACTCATTTCTCTTGAAGCTCCAGGCCCACTAGTCCTTCATTTGCTCAAAACTAACCCTTTTTTAATGCCTTAAGCTCTTCACACATGCGTGTTCTCTTTAAAAAAGCTTTTCCCTACTCTTCCTATGACTGACTTTTCTCTCTTCAACGTAAACGTTAACTAGGCTGACTAGCCGAAAACAAAATATAACTTTAACTTATATTAAACTTTATTTAACTTATATTATTATTTTATAATAACATTAATAATATTTAACTTATNGATGTTAGTCAGTACTCTTAAAAGATTTTTACCCACTGAACTAATATGACGTTAGAGCCACTAAAAACATTTGCAGATAACAGGGAATCCCACAAATGGAAGCTAATAAAGGTATCACCACAGCCGACCATTTATAATCCCTTTAAAAAGTCTCAGGGTCATTAAACCTTCCTAGCAGTTCGAAAATCACAAATGCTTTCAACATTTCAGAAGCAGCAGACACAGCAGCAGAAAGAAGTGTGTACTTTATTGGTACTTTCAGCCATGCTTTTGGATGATCCTTTTCAGACAAATGTTGCCATATTTAAATAAAGTGCCTACACCATGGGTAACAGGCAGGAAATGATGCAGACCAATAAATTCAAGACAGAGAAATCCCAAGTCAGAACAAGTTGTTGCTTGTTCAATGAGTTAAGACAACTTTTTAAGTTTTAAACATTATAAACATCATACAAATAATGCATTTATATGCCAATATAAAGCAATTTTCACTTTTTCTTGTCCTACAGCTCACAGTGAAAAAATAATTACATTTATATCCATTATTTGACATTCTAGTCAGATATAGGATTTTGAGTTTTTTGAAATAGTAACTTCAAGTAAGTTTTTATCTGTCTTCCCTGACAAATAGTTTTGCTCTGAATGATGTCTAGTAAGTCTTTCCCTAATGATTTTTATTTTTATTGAATGTGAGAGTGTGATTTTATACTTTCATTTATTCCATTTGAAGATTACCTAATTATCAATCAATACCTAACACTAATTGTATCTCTATTATATCTATTGTGTGTTAACAATACCTTATTATGTGCCTTGCACTTTGTTAAGCTTTGTATAAAACTCAGTTGGATTTATGTTCTGAAGATAAATTAGGCAGAGATAAATCTGAGCACCTCAAGGCCTCATTCTTTCCACTCTGGCCCCTGAAAAATCTCTAGTTTCATTTGGAGGTTATGCTGCCTTCTGAATTTGTTTCTGAGATGTCTTGGATCAAAGACATGGACTCTATCTCCATTTTTTCCTGAAATTTGTTCTTCAGAACAGAAGAGCACAGTGGAGAGACCATGAGAAAGACTCATAAGAATCCTGCTGCATACAACAGACATTGTCTTAGCACAACTCACTTTTAGACCCTTTCAGTTGCACATGACTGAAAGCTTCCACTAGAATTTTTATCACAAGAAAAATTCAACCTGTGTGGTAGAAAAGTTATAGCTATAAAAGTATGGTATCAAAGTGAGCCAGAATAAACATTTGAATCAATTTAATGTTGCCTTTAAATGAACATACTCCATTAATTATGATTCATATAGTATTAAGATATGAATTCCCTGCTATTAAGAACACTGAACATATAAGATATTAGTTCAAAAGATACATTTTAAATTAGTGTATAGATAACTCTCCTCACCTTAACACCATGCATTCATAGAAACAATTCCTCCTTCATAACACTTTTTAACAACAACTATTTCAGCCATATTAGTTCTGAAGTTTTGTAAGATATTTTTTCCAGGTTAATGAAACATCTAAATATCATAAAGAAGATACTGCTTCCATCAATGTCTGAAATTCCCAGGAAGACTTGGCCCATTAAAAAAAATCCAAAACTATTCAGACTTACTTACCATTTCTCTAATAGGCTTATTAAATATGACAATACTAATATTTGTTTACAGCGGAATTGTTAGAAACATGTGCCAACACTCCCAAGGAGGCAATCAGCCAGGAAACATCTTGCACAACAAATCTCTTTGGAATGATCTGACACTGTTGTTGGTCCCTTGACTTCTCTGATGACTAGAAACAGAGCATAGTCTGTGTATTGGAGGTATTCCGTGATTTATGTGGGAATGATGTCACTTTCCTGCCTCAACAATTTGCTCATCATTGCTTTTATACTGTATCTTGGATATGCTTACCTGCTTCACACTCATGAGCTATTAATTATCTGTATATTTTTGAAGTTATTCTTTTAATAGAATAAATAAATGATCTGGAAATTAGTTCTTTAAAACTGGCAATTGAATCAAAAGAAATGGTTTTTTTTCCTAAATTCCAAAGAGAAATTTATAGAAATTATGTATTTTTGTTGGGACAAATATAAAAATTGAGGATTTTTTCTAAACAAATATGGAAGTTAGAACTCTAAAAATGGCCCTCCAAGATTACCTGCACTAATACTTGAAACTGTGGATATGATTATATTTCATAACTGTGAATATGTTATATCCCATGGCAAAAAGGATTTTGCAGAGGGATGCCTGACTGGCTCAGTCAGTAGAAAGTGTGACTGTTGATCTTGGGGTTATAGATTTGAGCCCCTAGTTGGGTGTAGAGTATCTGAAAAAAATGGGGGTTGTATGGATTTGTCTTACTTCATTAATTATGTTATGGTATGTTATTCAAACATAAAAAGAAGAAAGAATCCACTATGAATGGTAGCTATAGAACGTTAAGATGGGGGCATCTGGGACTTTGAGATAGTCGGTGACTGTGGTCTTAAGCCACTAAATAATCAAACAGCAAAAGATAACTAATACAGAAGTATTCTTAATTGATCTTTGGATTCCTTCTTAGAATTGTTATAAGATTTATTGTAGCTATCCAAAATATCACAATATTCTTCAATTTCCTTTTCAGTGAATTTAATGAACATTTTCTCTATACTGTCAAATTAGAGAATAACTATCACCTATGGTATTTAGGATATTTAAGTTTATACATCTTACTTCACTCAGATCTCACACATTAATTTTATATCATTTATTCTCATGTTTCAAAAAAAGTAGTTCATAGTAGACTGGAAAATGAATAAATTTATGTGTCAGATAATGCATATTATATACGCAGGTGGCTCAGTCGGTTAAGCGTCCAACTTCGGCTCAGGTCATGATCTCATGGTCCGTGGGTTCAAGCCCCGTGTCAGGCCCTGTGCTGCCAGCTCAGAGCCTGGAGCCTGTTTTGGATTCTGTGTCTTCCTCTCTCTCTCTGACCCTGTTCATTCTCTCTCTCTCTCTCAGAAATTAAAAAAAAAACAAACACTTTTTAAAAAATTTTTAAAAATTAGGATTAAAGTTTACAACATAAAGCAGTACTTTTCAGAGCAGGATAACAAAATCCATTGTCTCTGCAATATCTCCTACAATGTCAATAAACAATAAAAAAGATACAAGTTACCCCAAGAAACCACTAAATGGGACCCATAGCAGAGAGAATATGCTGCTAATAGAAATAAGTCTTCATATTTGCTGGTTATCAAGGAGATAGGAACTTTATTTATTTATTTTTTTTACAAATAGTTTATTGTCAAATTAGTTTCCACATAACACTCAGTGCTCATCCCCACAAGTGTCCTCCTCCATGCCCATCCCCCCCTCCGCCCCACATCCATCAGTCCTCAGTTTTTGTCAGCATTCAAGAGTCTCTCATGGTTTGCCTCTCTCCCTTTCCCCCACCATTTCCGCCCTTCTTCTCCCCCTTGTTCCTCCGTCAAGTTCCTCCTAATCCTCCTATACGTGCAAACATATGATATTTGTCCTTCTCTGCCTGACTTATTTCGCTCAGCATAACACCCTCAAGGTCCATCCATGTTGCTACACATGGCCAGATTTCATTGTTTCTCATTGCCATGTAGTATTCCATGGTATAGATAAACCACATCTTCTTGATCCATTCATCTGTTGATGGACACTTAGGCTCTTTCCATGTTTTAGCTATTGTGGAGAGTGCTGCTATGAACATTGGGGTACATGTGCTCCTATGCATCAGCATTTCTGTATCCCTTGGGTAAATTCCTAGCAGTGCTATTGCTGGGTCATAGGGGAGTTCTATTGTTAGTTTCCTGAGGAACCTCCACACTGTTTTCCAGAGGGGCTGTACCAGTTTACATTCCCACCAACAGTGTAGGAGGGTGCCCGTTTCTCCACATCCTCGCCAGCATCTAGAGTTCTCTGATTTGCTCATTTTAGCCACTCTGACTGGCGTGAGGTGGTATCTCAGTGTGGTTTTGATTTGTATTTCCCTGATGAGGAGGGATGCTGAGCATCGTTTCATGTGTCTGTTGGCCATCTGGATGTCCTCTTTGGAGAAGTGTCTGTTCATATCTTCTGCCCATTTCTTCACTGGGTTGTTTGTTTTTCGGGCGTGTAGTTTGATGAGTTCCTTATATATTCTGGATATTAACCCTTTATCTGATATGTCATTTGCAACTATCTTTTCCCATTCCGTTGGTTGCCTATTAGTTTTGTGGGTTGTTTCCTTTGCCGTGCAGAAGCTTTTAATCTTGATGAGGTCCCAACAGTTTATTTTTGCTCTTGATTCCCTTGCTTTTGGGGATGTGTCAAGTAAGAAGTTGCTGCGGTGGAGGTCAAGGAAGTTGTTTCCTGCTTAAGGAGATAGGAACTTTAAATTGGATTAGGAGGCATGAATGTTAATTCAGCTAATATAAATACATTCAAGGACATAGATAACCTTATCTAATCTAATGTGTTGCCAAATATTATTTATTTATATGTCCACATAAACCATTTGTACAAAGTGTTGCTTTGTACAAATGCACTTTAATTATGTAAATGGAATTGGTTATGTGTTTTGTTGCTTTTTGCTTTTTTTCATTGAACAAGATGTTTTTTAAGATCTAGAGATGTACCATGTATACATCATATTTCTCTATTCCCCGTATTTTACGTCACCTCTGTGCCAGGAATGGCCACATTGATTGACTATATTTCAATTATAATGATAAAATGAGCATCCTGATATGTTGCTTTTATGGCTCCGTGTGACAATTTCTTAGAGTATATACCCATGAATAGAATTTTTGTGTCATCAGGTAGGTGAATACATAGTGTGAGTAAATTTCTATAGTTAACCCAAATGATCGTACCAATCTACATTCCTGATAGCAGCACATAAGACTTTGTATATTCTCTTATCCACAAAAAATCTTGGATTAGCCAGCTCCCTAATTTGTATCCACGTAAGATGCATGAAGTAAAATCTCCGTATATAGTTTGCCAATGAATGTGACCGTCTCTTCAATATGCATGTTAGCTTTAAGGATTTCCTGTTCTGTAAAATAACTGACCTTTGCCAGTTATTTTTTCTGACAGAGTTAGTTTTTTTTTTCTAGTTATTTTGGAGAAGCAACATATACATTGTATGTATTAATCAATTTTTAGTTTTGAATATTGCAATATCCATTTCCTAGTTTTCCTAATAAATTTGTCCTTGGTTACCTGTGTTGAACATAAAACCATAATTTTGATGCCATACAATTTGTTCCTGATTTTAATTTTTGAAGTTCTTCTCCACTCCAGGTCACATAGGTATTCTCCTAAATTTTCTTCTATTTGCTTTGTAGTTTTTTCTTTCAATTTTATGTCTCTAATCCATTAAAAGTCCGCTTTGTGTCTAGCTGCTAATCATAGCTGAGGAACACTGAAGACAATCTGTTCATTCTTAAGTTTAATTAATTTATATTGCTAGTCATGAGGGTACACATCGTCCTTCAACAGCGTCTGTCAGCTATTATTCCTTTCAGAGCTTTTAGAGTGACTTCTGATAAATCAACAACTGTCTACAACTTTGCCTTCTGTTGGGTAGCTGAAATCTACAATAAGGCAATCCCAGGTAGATAGAATGTAGTGTGTTACGTTTGCTTTCAGATTGATTTTAAGCAAGTTATCTAATGGTGAACACTTCATGATATGGCAGAGCCATGCTAAAACAAGCAAACACAAATGCATCCCCCAAACCCCCAAAAACAAAAGCCTTCTTCTAAGAATCACGGAACAATGATCTGTCTCATTTATGTTTTCCTTTCTATGTCTCCAAATTTTCTCCTATACAAACATTATTATATGTATGCTTACCAACCAAAGAACTTTTACAAAAACAAAAACAAAACTGTTAGGGGTTTCCAATTCAAAATGTTTTAACCAGAACCTGAATTTTATGATTTCTATACTGATTTTCTATTTTGTTCAAATTCTATATATCTTGTGGTAGTTACATTTTAAAATTTTATCATTAATCTGCTATATTTTATTCTATCATGAAATGCCAAAAATACTTAAATTTTTAAAAATATAGTTAGATATATTGTGACAAATACTATACTTAGAATTTTTCCATAAATGAAGATTGAATAAGTAAATGAAACAGTTTCAAACACAGAAAATAAGTTGTGATGAAAAAGTTAATGCTTTTCTCAATTAATCTTCTGTAAGCTTTTCTTTAAATATTTGTAGAAACAGAAGAATTATAGTTTCACATGTACATTTTCTGCACTAATTTCATTTTAATATTGTCATCTTTATTTTCCTATCAATGTAACTTTGCCTGAAAAGCTTTTGATTTAGTATTTTATCTTTTCCTATTTTCTGTTTCTCTTGATACTCACCCTCCTCTTTTCTCATTTTCTCTGAGTTTAAAGATAATGTTTAATAGATAAAATTCAGAGAAAGAAGTATGGATGCATTAAAATATTATTAGAATAGTACTTTGAATCACCTTGCAAGAAAATATTTTAAAATAAACATTGTCTATATTGCAAGTGAAATTTCAGTAGCAAAATACCATTAAAAGGTGTTTTTTGTTTGTTTGTTTATTTAGCCTTATCATTTCTGGTTGAAAGCATACAGTGGTAAAATTGTAAATCTATTTATTGAAAATAAATATTGATATTGATATATTGACCCTCATGATATAAGGATTAGTGCCTAAAGCAGTAATACTAAAGATTCAATTTGTGGTGATACACAATTTAGTAATGACATTAATTCATTAAGCTTTCTAAACTTTATGTAGAAAGAAAAATAGGAAGGCAAAAGGCTTTAACTATTTTGAGAATGCAGTGGATTGATCCTCAGATAGTCAACCTTGAAATATGAAATTATTTTCATTGTAAAACACACATACAAACACACACGTACACACACTCACATACACCAAAGATATATCAGAACGTTATTTCTTCAAAACACATTTAAAATACATCAACAGAAATAATAATAGAACTCCATCTATTAATGAAGCTTAAGACATATTTTCATAATGCCATTGAATTTCAGGGGTTTTTATAATCTGTGTCAGAAAATATTATAGTTGTTTAAATTATCCCTGTTTAATCTAAAACCTATAGTAATCAAAATGACTAAGAACTATTTAGACTCCATGACAAAAATGATGGTGATAAAATTGTGGAGTTAATGCATTGTGAAGATCAGAATATTTTTTTTTAGTTGTAGGAAGGCAGATTAATAAGAAATAAGGATAATGCATTTGGATTTATACTTTCATAAATCTTTTCCCTGAACAGCAGTAGGAATTTACAGAGGATACATCTAAACTATAGATAGTGCTCCAAAGATAATCAGGGCTTAGAAAACTAATCATAGAATAGTATTCAAGTTTTTATGTTGAATTGGATTCCTGGGATAGGACTTAATACATTCAAATGGTTATCATCTTATTAAAAAACAAAAAGAGAAACAAATAAACAAAAACTTTCTTGTGTACCACTCACAAGGAAGAAAGAAATTTTGCATCTCTTAACCATAAGGCTGCCCTTCATATGTGTAACATTCATAACTCATGTTGACTTTCACTTTCAAATTCTGACTGATCAAGCACAGAACTCGTGTTTTGATCTTTGAGTCAGTAGAATTTATTTTATAAAAATCAATCAGTTTTATATTTTGTTAAAGAGATGGAAAAGAAATTCAAATTTGTGTTTTTCCTGTGTAGACAATATGATTAACTTGCTCAACATCCTTTCCAATCTCCTTAAAGTTTGGGCTCTGCAACCAATTCTGCCAATTCAGGGCAGAGCTATGTAAGAAGGGAAGTAAGGTACAGGACACTTATTTTACGCACAGTCATGATGGAATGGTTTTGAAACTAGAATCTTTTTTATTCTACAGCTTACTACAGCTATGTACCTTCCTGATATCACAACTCTGATTGCAACTGTGATAGCAGCAGGCTTGTGCCTAAAGGGGCAGTTGTAGCTGTCCCATACTTGGCAATGCAGAGAGTACTTACCTGGGCTTTGCTTTAGAGTTTTATTCCTGAATAATATTCCATTGTGTGTTCAGCCTAGAGCTTGCTCCTCTGGCCCCCAACAATGGATTTTATATGCACCTATCAAACTTTCTGCATAATATAAACCACACAGAGGTATGAGAAGTGTTTGTAGTCACTTAGCTTCCAAGAAAGGAAAATCTGTGATTGCCTCTTTGATTTGATCTGATTAGTTTTAATACTAGTGAAAGTTAACCTACTGTTAGTAAATGGGACACAATTCTCATAAGTGTTAAAGAGCTTAAAGAGAGAAAATTATATTTTTATGTTT
The DNA here is from genome assembly GCF_008692635.1 of Crocuta crocuta. Classification (NCBI taxonomy): domain Eukaryota; kingdom Metazoa; phylum Chordata; class Mammalia; order Carnivora; family Hyaenidae; genus Crocuta; species Crocuta crocuta. The sequence goes on along the minus strand of NW_027529638.1, from coordinate 1,044,890 downwards.
CAATCTTAAGATCAAGACAAATTCAGAAAATTAGAGTTTTTATGACATACCCAAAAATGATTTCTTAAATTTTTTCATCAAAACTTGTTTTAATATTCACAATAACACCAATGATAGTGTTCTAGTTTGGCTATATTAGGAACAAGGTCTTAAAAAGAAAATTTCAAAGTCCCAAATTATCTCTTTAATATTGGTACTAAATATCTTATAGGCAAACTTTAATATGAAATAATAAGATTGGGAAACTATAGGATGAACTTCATAGTGTAATTTTTACTAAAACTACCCTACATTACTTAATACAAGCATGTTCATGTATCTCAAGTCTCCTTTGGAAAATAGTGATAGGACAGTTTAGATAATTGAGCCTTTATATTTTTCTTTTTTCTTTCTTTCTTTTTTTTTTTTTAGTGTTTATTTATTATTGAGACAGAGAAACACAGCATGAGTGAGGAAGGGGCAGAGAGAGAGGGAGACACAGAATATGAAGCAGGCTCCAGGCTCTGAGCTGTCAGCACAAACTCCCATGCGGGGCTGGAACCCACGAACTGTGAGATCATGACCTGAACCAAAGTCGGATGCTCAACTGACTGATCCACCCAGGCACACTGAGTTTTTACATTTTTCTTGCTATCAGCAGATTTCTAAAGTTTCATGAGCTCTTCCCAATAAAAATGATCAGAACTGGGGCGCCTGGGTGTCTTAGTCGGTTAAGCGTCCGACTTTCGCTTAGGTCATGATCTCGCGGTTCGTGGGTTCGGGCCCCGCGTCGGGCTCTGTGCTGACTGCCAGCTCGGAGCCTGGAGCCTATTTCAGAGTCGCTGTCTCCCTCTCTCTCTGACCCTCCCTGCTCATGCTGTCTCTCTCTCTCTCTCCTAGAAATAAATAGAAAAAAATATATAAAAAAAATTTTTTAAAAATGATCAGAACTCCATGGCCTTCTCAACAAATTACTCCTAGAAGTAGAGCTTATTAAAAACTATGCATTATCTATAGTATGCATGCTTTTGGACAAACTTTTGTTAGTTTCTTCGTTTTATTTAGTTATTTTTATTTAATGTAAAATTTGCCATATTTATCAGTTTTAAGTGTACAATTCAGTGGCTGTAACTACCTTTATAATGCAACCATCACTACTATTTATTTCCTTTTTTTTTTTTTTT
>NW_027529638.1:1031773-1043558 GCF_008692635.1 Crocuta crocuta | reverse complement strand
ACTGAGACTCACAGTTATCTTGCTCCTCCAAGACTCTGATAACATCTAATCTACTTTCTCTGTATATATATTGATCCATCCTATATGTTTCATACAAGTAGAGTCATACAATATATGTTTCTTGTGTATCTGGCTTATTTCACCTAGCAATGTTTTCAAACATATATCCTGAACTTTATTCCTGAATAATATTCCATTGTGTGTATATACCACATTTTCTTTATCTATTCTTCAGCTGATGGGCATTTGAGTTGCATTCACCTTTGACTATAAGCCTTTATGAATTCATTTACAAATAGTTGTCTGAACATTTCTTTTCAATCATTTTAGAGATATGTACATAGGAGTGGAATTAGGGGAGGTAATAAATATACTAATTTTATATTTAAGGTTTTTAAAAATTGTTTATTCATTTTTGAAAGAAAGAGCATGAGTGGGGTACGAGCAGAGAGAGGGACAGAAGATCCACAGTAGACTCAGTGGTGACAGCAGTGAGCCAATGCAGGGCCTGAACTCATGATCTGTGAAATTATGACCTGAGCTGAAGTTGGACACTCAACTCAGCTGAAGTTGGTACCCCTATATTTATCTTCTTGAGGAACCAAAAATATTATTTCCTATGGAGACTAAGCCATTTTATATTCTTACCATCAATTTATGAGAGTTACAATGTCTTTCCATGCTTACCAACCTGTTGTTTTCTTTTTTGAAACAAAAAGTAGCTATTCTAATCAGTGTGATGTGACATCTCATTATGGTTTGGTATGCAATTCCCTAATGATTAGTGATGTTGAGAATATATGTGCTTGATGGTCATTTGTATATCTCTTTTGGGGAATGTCTATAATATTTTAGCCTTTTAAAAAAATTGGATCATTTGCTTTTTTGTTGGAGAGTTATTTGTGGTTTTCAAATATTTTTGATACTGGACCCTTGTCAGATATGTAATTGGCAAATAATTTCTATCATTCTGTAAATTATCTTTTTACCATATTGATAATATCTCTTGATCCACAAAGGTTTGTAATTTTTATGAAGTCTTATTTATCTATTTTGTCTTTTGCTACTTACGCATTTGGTGTCACATTAAAGAATTCGTTGCCAGATTGGCAGGCTTGCTACTGTGTTTTGTTCCTTGAGTTTATGCTTATAGCTGGTATACTTATGTCATTTATTATGTCATTCATTTTGAGTTAATTTTTATGTATGATATGAAGTAGGAATCTAACTTCATTCTTTTGCATGTGACCATACCATTGTCCCAGCAATATTCATTGAAGAGGTTATTCTTTTCCCATTGTGTGATCTTGGTATCTTTACAAAAAATAAGTTGGCTAAGGATATATGAGTGTATTGTTGGACTCAATACTATTCTCAATTCTATTCTGCTGGTAGATTTATCCATCCTTATGCCAGAACAACACTGTTTAGATTACTGTAGTTTTGTAGTAAGTTTTGGAATCAGGAAATGTGAGTCTTCTACCTTTGCTTTTCTTTTTCAGAATTATTTTGGCTATTTGAGATCCCTTGAAATTTCATATAAATTTGAGGATCAGCTTTTCCATTTTTGAAAAAGCACCTTTTGAATTTTGATGGAGATTGTATTGATTCTGCAGGTTGTTTTGGATAGTCCTGACATCTTAGCACTATTAAGTCTTCCAATCCATGAACAAGGGATTTATTCACATTTATTTAATTCTTTTTAAATAGGACTGTTTTATAGTGTTTAGTGCAGAAGTCTTTCATCTTCTTGGTTAAACTTATTCCTATAGATTCTATTCTTTTGGATGCTGTTGTGAATGTGATTGTTTTCTTATTTTCCTTTTTGAAATATTCCTTCCTAGTATATAGAAACAAATCTTGCAATTTTTCAGATTTCATTTATTAGATTTACTCACTTTTTTGTGGATTCTTTGGTATTTCCTATATAGTGGATCAGGTCATCTGTAAATATAGTTTTACCTCTTCCTTTCCAGTTAAGATGTCTTTTATTTCTTTTTGTTCTTTTTTATGTAGAAAATCAATCTATTGCATTATAAGCACTTATACAGTTAGTCATGGACAATAATAGGCTTGGTGGTGAAACAGATCATCCAAATTAGAGATGGTATCAAACTGGTGGTCAATAACTAACTCCTAAAATATGTAACATTTATTCAGGATTAACTTAATTTTAAAAACAAATGCAAGTTTTATTTTCTCAACTTAAGTAGACAGACCTTGTAACTAACTAAAGGAGTATAGCTATCACTGAGCAAAAATATGTGAAGAATGAGGAACACATAGTTTTGGTATTTTAACTTCAGCTTAACTGAAGAACAGGAGAGGAGACTGGTCCACATAGGAAAATGTGCATCTTATGAAGTCAGGTGTGAAGATATTAGAGTAGGAATTTGTATGCCTTGAATCTTTCCTATTTGCTATGTAAAAATAATAGCCTTGAGTGTTATATATCATAGCTCAGACACCTACCTCTCTTGGCTTTATCCTTACTCATTCAAACTTTTACTTACATGAGTCTAAAAACTTGGAGAAATAGCATAAGAAAAATAACCACACACAATATTTCCCTTTATGTGACTACTTTAGATGTGGCTTGATTACTATGAAATTACTGAAGAAAAATTAAGTATACTTAAGTATTTAAGTATAAATCTGTGGCTTTGCTGAATTAAGCCCCCCAATTAATGTTTAGAAAACATCACTGTTTGCATTAATACCATTGCCAATGGTAACTGTTATAGAAGGATATTCAAACAAACTCTGAGTGTCTCAATACCATTGTTAAATGAATCTCAGAGTTTGAAGTGAGGAAAAGGAGAGTCTAAAATCACAGGAAATATAAAAATATATAGGAAGTTATCTTTCTGGATCCATACTTCCCTTCAGGTTCTGAATCACCGTACATATTCTCTATCATTTCCACATATGCATAATGTTATCATCTGACATAAAATAAATTACCCAAGGTTCATTAGGATTCCAGAAGAAATCAGATATTCGTAATATGATCACTATGAATAAACAATTCTGGTGGCTTGTCTTCTCCATTGTCATGGGATCATTCCTCCCAATTTTACTTAGGTCTTACACATTCAGTCTGTGATCAGTACTATGGGAAGCCCACATAGTCTCAATGTGAGGCACCCCAATTTTTTTGAGGAAGATCTCCAGAAATCTGGCACCTATGTTACCAGTCTTGGAGTTTTAAATGGTGGCCTAACCACCTGAGGAACAACAAAGACAATGAATTCAACTAGTAGATGTCATAGATTCTCCCCTTGCTCAGCACAAAGCAAGCTGATGATAAGCCTCAGCTCTCAGATTCCCCTGTTGAAGGGAAGAGTTAATTCATACATTCAATGCCACAACTTCTTTGGGGCTTCCCAAAGAAATGGCACCAGTCTGGCCAACCATGAAGCTCTGATAGGTATGGCAGAGTCTAACCATCTGTAAGAGAACAGAGACAAAACACACCAGAGATACTCCCTGAAGCCTCAGGACCTGGCAATACATGATTCTTCTTCATAAGACTATTACTTTCAGTAGCAACAAATATAACTGGCTCTTCTAACACAGAGGAACCAGGGACTTAGACAAAATGCCAAGACAGAGGTACTTATCTCAAGTGAAATAACAAGATAAGGCCATGGTCAGGGATCTAAGTGAAACAGATATAAGTAATATACCTGATGGAGAATTTAAAGCAACAATCTTAAGAATACTGAGAAAAGAGTAGAAAACATCAGTGAGACCCTTACCACAAAGACAAAAGAATTAAAAAAGAATCAGTCAGGGATGAAAAGTATAATAAATGAGATTAGACACATGCTTGATGTGTGCAGGGGGCTGGAAGAAGCAGAGAAATGAATTGGTGACCTAGAACACAAACTAATACAAGGTAATAAAGCTGAACAAAGGAGAGAAACAATTACATAACAGGAGTAGACTTAGAGAACTCAGTGATTCTACCAAAAAAAAAAATTAAAATAACATTAATAATAAAGGAGGCTTAAAAAAAGAAGAGAGAGCAAAGGGAGCAGAAAATTTATTTCAAGAAATAATAGCAGAAAACTTCCCTAACCTGGAAAGGAAACAGACATTCAGATCCAGGTAGCATAGAGAAGTCTCTATTGAGAAAAGCAGCTCAACACCAAGACATTTTGTAATTAAATTTGCAAAATATAGTGTTAAAGAAAAAAATCTTAAAAGCAGCAAGACAAAAGAAGTCCTTAACTTGCAAAGAAAAACCCATAAGGCTAGCTGGAGGTTTCTTAATAGAAGCTTGGCAAGCCAGAAGAGAGTGGCATGATATATTCAAAGTGGTGAATGGGAAAAAATCTGCAGCCAAGAATAATCTATCCAGAAAGGCTATCATTCAGAAGAGAAGGAGACATGAAGTTTCCCCGACAAATGGAAACTAAATGAGTTCTTGACCACTAAACCAGACCAGCGAGAAATATTAAAGGGGTTTCTGAGTGGAAATGAGACCAAAAGTGACAAAGACAGGAAAGGATCAGAGGCAATCTCTAGAAACAATGACAAAATGAGTAATAATTGGCAATAAATACATATATATCAGTAATTACTTTGAATGTAAATGGACTAAGCATGCCAATTGAAAGACATATGGTGCCAAAATGGATTAAAAGCCAAGACTCATCTAGGGACACCTGGGTGGTTAAGCGTTTGAATTCAGCTCAGGTCATGATCTCACGGTTTGTGGGTTCTAGCCACGTGTTAGGCTCTGTGCTGACAGAGCCTGGAGCTCTGTAATATGTATCACATATGTAATATGGATCACATATTAGGTCACAAAACAGGTCTCAACAAATGCAAAGAAAGGCAAGTTGCATAATATGACTTGCCTTTCCTATACTCACACTCTACCTCTCTCTCAAAAATGAATAAACATTAAACAAATTTAAAAAAATAAAAGTAGTTATATGTTGAAGAACATGAAATGAACTTTTCATGATATAAACAATTATATATGGAGAGAAGTCTGAAATTATGTGCCAAATGTATCAGTAATGCAAATGTTTGAACAGGCTGAAATCCTTCACCAATTTGATTGCCTACATAAAACATGGCAAAAGGTAAAATGCTGAACAGCTTTTAATTAATTATAACTTACTAAGAACTTTTATTAATATTGCATGTTCTTAATCCATGAAATCAGCTTTTGGAAAAGAGTAAACCAAAATATAGAGTTTTTTGTAATTATTTATTCATTTATTTTAGCTTTTTAGTAGAGATGAGATTTATTATATGTGGAAAAATGTACACCCTAAGTACATAATTTGATTAATTTAAGTGAATGAATAAACTCATGAAACCACTACATCAATCAAAATATGTATGGCATATTTCCATCACACCAAACAGACTCATTTTGTGCCCTCCAGTCAATTCCCATTTCTCTAAGGCAATCATTGTTCTGAACTTTAATAGCATTATTTGGACTTCTTGATCTTCATATGAATGGGATTATACATTTTAAAGCATAAATCAACTTTATCTCCATGTATTGACATTTAAAGGTTTTTCTTCTTTAAACTATTTTTTAATTTATCGAGGTATAATTGACATACTATATTATATTAGTTTCAGGTATACAACATAGTGATTTGCATTGCAAAATGGTCACCACAGTAAGTCTAATTACCATCTATCACCTTAGAAAGTTAATAAAATATAGAAAATTCCTATGCTGTACATTATATCTCCATGACTTATTTATTTTATAGCTGGCAGTTTGAACCTTTTTCTTTAAAAATTTTTTTAATGTTGATTTCTTTTTGAGACAGAGAGAGACAGACCGCGAGCAACACAGGCACAGAGAGAGAGGGAGACACAGAATCTGAAATAGGCTCCAGGCGCTGAGCTGTCAGCACAGAACCTGATGCGGGGCTCGAACCCATGAACCACGAGATCATGACCTGAGCCGAAGTCGGATGCTTAACCGACTGAGTCACCCAGCCGCCCCTGAACTTCTTAATCTCCTTCACCCATTCCCTCTAACCCCCCAACGCTGGCAACTCTGTTCTCTGTATTTCTGAGTCTAGGTTTTGTTTGTTTGTTTATTTTTATTTTCCACATATAAGTGAAACCATGCAGTATTTGCCTTTCCCTGACTTATTTCACTTAGGATCCTCAAGCTCCATCCATGTTGGCACAAATGGCAAGATTTCATTCTTTTAATGGCTGAATAATATTCCTCTGTGTGTGTGTGTGTGTGTGTGTGTGTGTGTGTGTGTGACATCTTCTTTATCCATTCATCCATCAGTGGAATGCCAGGTTGTTTTCATAGCTTGGCTACTGAAAATAATGCTGCAATGAACATAGGGGTGTATATATCTTTTTGAATTAGTGTTTTTGTTTTCTTTGGGTATATATTTATTATTGGAATTGCTGGATAATCTGGTAGCTCTTAATTTTAATTTTAATTTTTTGAGGGGCATCCATACATTTTCCTTAGAGGCTGCACCAGTTTACATTATGAACAGTGAACAAGTGTTCCCTTTTCTCCACATCCCTGTCAACACTTGTTTCTTGTGTTTTTGATTTTAGCCATTCAGACAGGTACAAGGGGATAATCACATTTTGGTTTTAATTATGTATCCCTGATGATTAGTGATGTTGAGCATCTTTTCATGTGCCTTTTGGCCATCTGTATATCTTCTTGGGAAAAAAAAATGTCTATTCAGATCCTCTATTTTTTAATTTGATTGTTTTTTGTTATTATATTTTATGAGTTCTTTATATTTTTTGTATATTGATCCCTTATCAGATATACAACTTGCAAATATATTATTTTATTCAGTAGATTGACTTTTCATTTTGCTGATGATTTCTTTCACTGTGCCAAAGCTTTTTAGGTTGATACAGTCCTGTTTATTAATTTTTGCCTTTGTTTCCCTTGCCTTTGAAGTTAGATCCAGGAAAAAAAAAAAAAGACACCAAAAAACAAAACAAAACAAAAAAAAAACAAACATTGCTAAGACTGATGTCAAGTATTTGAACAACCTTGTTTTGTTTGAGATTTATGGTTTCAGGTCTTACATTCCAATTTTTGAGTTAATTTTTGTACATAGTGTAACATAGAGGTCTAGTTACATTCTTTTGAGTGTAGCTGTCCTGTTTTCTGAGCATCATTTATTGAAGAGAATGCCCTTTCTCCATTATATATTCTTGCCCCTTTTTTCATGGATTATAACCACACACATGTATGTGTGGTTATATGTCTGAGATGTCTATTCTGTTCTATTGCTTCATATCTGTTTGCATGCTAATACCATACTGTTTTGATTACTATAGCTGTGGCAAATTTGTTCTACTAGTCTTTGGATCATTTTGAGAGTGAGTTGCATCACAGGTATTTGTTGCCTCAGTGTGTCAGTGGAAGCAGAAGAGCTAAGGATCCTCTTACTCTGCCATCTCCTGAAATACCTTCAAAAATTGTGTTCAGTTGTCAAATGGTTCATAAACATTTTTTGAGTTACATGTTTGAGTGGTGGACAAAACAGTTGGGTCACTTTTCTCACAGAACTCTATTTAACAGGGAAAACATACCTTAAACGGCAAAATCACAATGTAGTGAGTTCCAAGGACAAATATAGGCAATCATGATCACAGTCTATATTTTGTCCTCTCCTATCTCTGAACTACCCCATGTCTGTTCACTCCATGTGGACTGTTATTCCTTTTTCATATAGCTAGTCGATTTTCTGATGTCAGTTTAATTATCATATTTTAAAGGAAATTTTATGTTTTTTTAAATCTCTCAAGTCTAGATTAGAAGCCTTTGTTGAGCTTTATAGTACCTGTAAATCCCATACCAGAGCAATTCACATAGTCTATTATTATTGTCTGTTTGCATATTCGTAACTCCTACTAGGCCATGTTCTATTATTTTCACCTTAACTATAATATGTTTCTCACAAAAGCTATGTATAATTGGTATATCCACTCCCATTATATAGATGAGCAAATTGAGATCCAGAGGGGTTATATATTCGGCAAGATAATGAAATTTAGTGAGGAGTAGAGTCAGGATTAACCCCAAGTAAATTAAGGTTGTCTATTGTGAGTAATCACAAATAAGTCACCTTCAACAAACTGATGACTGACTACCTTGCTTTTTTTTTTTTTTAATGTTTATTTGTTTTTGAGATACAGAGTCTGAGTGAAGCAAAGGCAGAGAGAGAGAGGAAGACACAGAATCCAAAGCAGGCTCCAGGCTCTGAGCTGTCAGCACAGGGCCCAATGTGGGGCTCAAACTCACAAACTGTGAGATGACCTGGGCCGAAATTAGACACTTAACCAACTGAGCCACTCAGGCATACTAGTGACTGACTACTTTGAAGTGAAAGGATTTCAGCAATAAAATAATCAAGGAGTAATAACTTAGAAACCATTATTTCTAATTGTGCTTTTCTTTCAAGATATCCAGATTTTTAAGCATCTTTATTTTTGAGTGAGAGAGAGAGAGAGAGAATGCATGTGTGAGCAGGGGAAGGGCAGAGAGAGGGAGACAGAGGCTCTGAAGCCAGCTCTGTGCTGACAGCAGAGAGCCCCATGTTGGGCTTGAACTCACAAGCTGTGAGATCATGAGCTGAACTGAAGTCAGGCACTCAACCAAATGAGCCATCCAGGTCCCTTATCCAAAATTTTCCTCTAATAAACCACACAATTTCTTCTTGTATATTCTTGTACGCCAACTTTAAGATATTTTTTATATTAGTTTAGAGCCAGAGGATACAAGAAAGTGCTTTGTTAAACAAAGAATTTCCAAGAGTCTTATAATATCCCCAACATACATTCTGTAGAACTTAGAGATTTCCCTTATGGTTCATTTTAATCAAAAGATATAGTTTTAGTACTCCATGAAGAATCACACACAGATAATATTGCAATTTCAAGAAAGAGAAGTTACCCTTATGTCCATTACTTAATCATTAATTATGCTATGATCTTGATGGTTGAAAGGGATTTAGCAATGGAGGATGAATGATGCAAAATACAATATGTTGATTTTATATTTGTAACAAGAGGTATTTTCCAAGAATATTTCTGCAGAAAAAATCCAGTTATACTATGAAGTGATTCATTCTTCGTTACTCTTCTCTCTTTTATATCTGTCAAGAGCATGATGTCTTTCTCCAATTGCTAGCAAAACCAAATCTTAAAGGTAAAACAATTGATTGCACCCATCCATTCATGTGTAAGGGATGTAGATTATGATATTAAATGTAACTTGTGTCCCATTGGAAGCCTCTGCTTTTCTTCCAAGCCAACCTAGAAGTGGGACTTAGCCCTTTATAGCATTTTGTTTTTAAAATAACTCACCCTACAAAGACAATAATGACTAATAGAAATTTCAAAGGGAAAGGGTATGTAGGCTTGCACTACTTCTTCCATGAAATAAACTTTCTTTAATTCTCTCTTGACAGGAATCCACTTCAAGCGTCTATCCAACTGCCCGTTAGTTAACAAGGCATTCTCCACCTGCCTTTGTACAATCAAGAGTCAGTGTTATTTCTTCCAGCCTTCTCTGCTCTTTATTTTCTTTTTTTTAAATCTAATAGTTTTATTTATTTTATTTTTTTTTATAGTTTTTGTTTATTTTTGAAACAGAGAGAGACAGAGCATGAGCAGGGGAGGGTCAGAGAGAGAGGGAGACACAGAATCTGAAACAGGCTCCAGGCTCTGAGCTAGCTGTCAGCACAGAACCTGATGCGGGGCTCGAACCCACAAACCGTGAGATCATGACCTGAGCCGAAGCCAGACGCTCAACCCACTGAGCCATTCAGGCGCCCCTCTGCTCTTTATTTTCTTTGAGAATTTTCCTCTGCCTTTCTTTTCTTTTTATTAAATCAAATTAATTTTACTGTTATATTTCTCCCAAATTCACATCTTCAGACATTTTGCTCTTTCATCAAGTGAAGAACCCTCTGGATTTCTGGGGCCCACCCACCTTAGAAAAGAGTAGAGAATGACAAATATCACTTTCTTCTCAATCAGCATCATACCAAGAGACTGTCCTTTTGACAATCAAGTCACATGGCCTTCTGGTACTCTGAAATAACGTACTGACTTCAAATTTATCAGTTTTAGAGATAGTACTGGCTCCCATATTTTGGGGGGAAATATACATACTGCCATTCTTGAATAATAAATATGCATACAGAAAACTCAGTTCAGTGGCACTGAGTTATCAAGAAATAATTCGATAAAGGCAAGAGTATAAAAATAAACTTAAAACATTCTAGTGGATTGAGTGTTGTAGACCCAAAGTATGTGTCCACTGAGAATTTGTGAATGTGACCTTGCTTGAGAAAAATGTCTTTTATTTTTTGAAAGAAAGCAGCAGACAGAAGATCCAAGCTCTGCTTTGACAGCAGAGAGACAGATGTGGGGCTCAAACTCACAAACTGAGATCATAACCTTAGCAGAAGTTAGATGCTTAATCAACTGAACCACCTAGGTGCTCCCTGTTCTTAAACCAGGATTTAACCAATCAAGCAACCCAGGAGTCCCTAGAGAAAAATGTATTTTAGATGTAATTGCATTAATGATCTTAGGATGACATCATCCTGGCTTAATCAGGTAGGCCCTAAATCCCCATATGAGTTAGATGAGAAGACAACAGATATAAAGAGGGAAGTGATGTGAAGACTGAGGCAGAGATGGGAATGATGTGTTTCCAAACTAAGTGTGCCAATGCTGGCAGCCACTAGAAGCTAGGAGAGAGGCATGGAATGTATTCCTCCTCAGAGCTTCTGGAAAAAATAAACCCTGGCTTTCCTTCCTCTAAAATTATGAGAAAATCAATTTCTCTTGTTTTAAAACATCCAATTTCTATTCCTTTGTTGTGACAGTCCTAGGAAGCTCACATAGATACTCTTTGTCTTAAACTAACAATACTGCATAATAATATATATTATTATTCATAATCCCTTATTTTGGTAGGAGTGTGGTGTAGGAAATCAGGGACTGACTTTGAAACCATATTAACAAATTTAAACTTGAGCCCCAACTTTGCCTTTTATAAGCTTTCTCAATAATGTATATCCTTAATATCTCATCAAAAGCAGAGGATAATAATATTTATTATAATATATATGATTAAGGGTACATGATCTTATTTTCCTAAAAATTTAGTTTTTAATTATTTTATTTATAAANATGACCTAAGCAAAAGTCGGACGCTTAACCGACTAAGCCACCCAGGAGCCCCCTTTTTTTATATATATATATTTTTATTCCTGCCTTGCTTTTTAAAGCTGTTATGTGTTAACTCTATAAGCATAGATAAGATGACTACATTGTTAGCTTTTTACGTATCAATTTTAGATAGATACTTGTTTTCTGTTAAACTAGTTCATGATTTGGCATGTTTATTCTCTTCACCTTCAACTTTCTATCCTCTATTAATTATAGTTTTATCACACTTTTGGTTGAATCAATAGCCTGAGTATTTGTATTAGCCGGGGTTCTTCAGAGAAACAGAAAAACATATGACATATTGATAGATAGATAGATAGATAGATAGATAGATAGATAGATAGATAGATGATAGATAGATAGATGATAGATAGATAGATAGATGATAGATAGATAGATAGATGATAGATTTATTATAAGAATTGGTTCAGAGATTATGGAAGCTGAGAAACTGCAAGAACTGTTTGCAAGTTGGCAAGCTAGGAAAGCCAGTAGTATAAGCCTAAAGTTTCGGGAATGAGGGACGTTGATGGTGTAAATCCCAATCAAGTATGCA
>NW_027529638.1:1004454-1031518 GCF_008692635.1 Crocuta crocuta | reverse complement strand
TATTGATTGATTGATAGATAGATAGATAGATAGATAGATAGATAGATGATAGATAGATAGATAGATAGATGATAGATTTATTATAAGAATTGGTTCAGAGATTATGGAAGCTGAGAAACTGCAAGAACTGTTTGCAAGTTGGCAAGCTAGGAAAGCCAGTAGTATAAGCCTAAAGTTTCGGGAATGAGGGANGAACCCACGAACCGCTAGATCATGACCTAAGCGAAAGTCGGACGCTTAACCGACTAAGCCACCCAGGCGCCCCTTTATATCCTGCCTTGCTTTTTATAGCTGTTATGTGTTAACTCTATAAGCATAGATAAGATGACTACATTGTTAGCTTTTTACGTATCAATTTTAGATAGATAGTGAGGGCTATCTTTACTCAGGCTACTGATTCAAATGATAATCTCTTCTGGAAACATACATAAAGACAACTTGGGAATTTCCTAGCCCAGCCAAACTGACATATAAAATTAGATATAGTATTTGTACTTTTTGACTAAGTAAATTGTTGAATCAAATAAATTCCTTTGATTACATCTTATTTATTTTACAATTTTCCCATATTTTTATGTCTTTAACTTTCAATATATATATCACAGTCTTTCCCCAAATCTTTACTGTAATATTCTGACAGTAAAATTTTATTTTCTTCTTAATGTTTGAACTTTATTCTCTAGGAAGTTTATTAAAGGGTACAGTGGAAGTACAGTTTAAAAACTTGGGTATCAGAAAATGTTCTTATTCTTCTCCTATACTTAAGGTAAGTTTAATATGATTATAGAATTCTAGTTTAAAAATCTTTTCTTTTTCACAATTTTGAAGGCATTATAGTCTTCTAATCTAGTATCACTATTGAGTTTCTTTTTTATTTTTCCTATTTATTTTGGAGTCCTATTTCCCTTGAAATTTCTTCAATGTCTGGCTATTAATGACTTCACAAGAATGAGAGGAAAACATTGAAAAGATTATCAAAAGTTATGAGGACATGGGTAGTAATTATTGATAGATGGATACATTGACAGATAAATAAGAAAGTTGCCTTTTAGGGGGAAGGCCTCCAAATGCCACTCCATCAAGTTTCTTTATTTGGAACTGATCAGTTTCTATAAAAAAAAAAAATAGAATAGTCCTACAATCTCCTGGCTTTAGGTGTACCTCTGAGAGAAATATTTCTGCCATCCCAACTTTAGGTCTTGAAATTCATCCCATCTTCTACTGTGCCCAATATTCTACATATAGAGATGCTCTGATTAAATTTCTCCAAAAATTAAATCTCTGGTCTTCAGTAGAGATGGTGAGGGAGGAAAGTAGGACTTTTAAATCAATCCTCTTTGGGACCGATTACCTTCACTTCCCTTGCCTTTCTTTCTAGTATTCTGTGGAGTTGAATATACTCTTTATTTTTAATCACTACCTACTTTTATTGGTAGGTTGTATACAGAATTTATTTTATGTGTCCTTAGTTATAATTGCTTGGATTATTTTAGTCTTTCAAAAATGTGTTGACATTTCTCATGCACTCCTATTCTCTCTCCCAATAATATCATCCCTCTAATGGATATTTTGCTTCCTAAAAAATACTACAGGGGCACCTGAGTGGCTCAGTCACTTAAGTGGATGACTTCCATTCAAGTCAGGATCTCACAGCTTGTGGGTTTGAGCCCCACATCAGGCTCTGTGCTGACAGCTCAGAGCCTAGAGCCTGCTTCAGATTCTTGTTTCCCTCTCTCTCTGCCCTTTCCTCTCTCTCTCTCTCAAAAATTAATAAACATGAAAAAATTTTAAAAATACTATAAATTTAACATCTTAAAAACAATATCATTTATTATCTCAGAGTTTGTGTGAAGCAGGAATCTGGACATGGCTTATTTGAATCATCTGTTCAGGATCTCATAAGGCTAAAATAAAAATGTTGTCTGGGGCTACACTCTAATCTGAGGTTTGGAATCTTCTTTCAAAATTACTGGTTGTTAACAAAATTTAGTGTCTTGCATATGGAGGACTGATGACCCAAGGCTCTTCCTATCAACAACATAATGCTGTCAGCTCCTAGAAGCCGTAGTAAAATCCTTGCCTCATGAACCCACTATAGGCATGGATAGTGGCATGGTTAGGCAGCTCACAACATGGTTATTTGCTTCTTCACTGTCAGTAGGAGAATTTCTCTTACTTCAAATCTTTCTGATCCTTTTAAGGGTTCTCTGCTTAGGTCAAACCCACCTAGGATAATCTCCCTTTGAATAAACTCAAAGTTAAGTTATCATGTATCTTAATTTTACCTGCAAAATATATCTTTCCATGTAATTTAACAATGATAAGAGTGATATACCATCATATACACAACATTTAAAGTATGGAGATTTTATGGAGTTTGTACAGGAGCAGGTAGGAATCTGTAGCACCATCTTAGGCTCTTGCCTTCCAGTATCTATATCATTTATTGGGAAAAAGGATTAAAATATTATTTATTGAAAAAGGAATATATATGTTATATAGTATGTTATACTACACACACTGACATACACATCATTTACTGACAATTTCCTAAAACTTTAGTGGTGATTTTGGATGGGCCAGAGACAAAGTGTGAGCGATATGTTCAGTAATGCAAATATATCAGGGCATAAATTTCTTATAAGCAATTTTACATAAAATTAACTGGAATCTAGAATCCTATGTTTGCTTTTCTAAAAAAAATTTTAATGTTTTATATATTTCTGAGAGAGAGACAGGCAGTGTGAGCAGGGGAAAGTCAGAGAGAGAGGGAGACACAGAATACAAAGCAGGCTCCAGGCTCTGAGCTAGCTGTCAACACAGAGCCCAACGCAGGGCTCGAACTCATGAACCGTGAGATCATGACCTGAGCCAAACTGGACACTTAACCAACTGAGCTACCCAGGCACCCCTAGAATCCTGTGTTTGGATAATCTTTCTGTTCTATAGAGAAATGACTCTGCTTTATCCATACTATCACACCATCAAGATGAAACTATAAGCAATCTTAATGATTGTCTTGCAAGAATATTTTGTCTGTAATTATTGTGCCCCTGAAACAACATACAAAAGACTGCATGATAAATTATAGATCATTTTGTAGAATTACCACAGCTCTACAGATTAACAACTTATTTATAATAGAGCACGGTCACTTCTGAACTTACCATGGCAAACAATTCTAAAACACATTGTTAGCTCAGAGATAAAAGCGGTCACTAAATTATGCTATGCTGTGATTTCAAATGGTGCATCAATAAACCAGAATTAGAAATTCATATGAAGAGAGCCAATGTGTCCTTTTGGCAGACCACTATTTTGATATTAATCTGCCTTTGATTTTCAGAATAGGTTCACAAGATATAATGGGGCCAATACTGATGCCAAGAACATCACCTGGGAAGTTGTTAAAAATGCAAAAGCTAGGGCCTCATTTCAGACCTATTTAATGAAAATGTGAATTTTAACAAGATTCCCTAGGTTATTCAAAGGAACATTAAATTGCAAGAAGCACTACTCTAGGTTACAACATTCACTGTGTGGTGAGGGAACTATGTATCTCAAATGGTACAATTTGTCTGAGACCCCAGAGCTGGTTAGAGGCAGAGCTGAAAGTAGTAGCCAGTTCTCCGGTCTCCTAGCCCATCACTCTTCCAACACTTATTTCTCATGTCAAAATAAGCCCTTAAGTTTAGGAGAACAATGACATCAAACATAAACTGATGAATTAGGTATTGGAGTCTTTATGCAACATGAATTTATTTCAGAATCCTACTATTACATGGTAAATTAAAGGAAATAACCACAATAAGAGAAACAAAATTTCTCTTACACTGCTCATTTCTAAAAACAAAGAGTGATGAATTTCAGAAAGGCAGGCAAAAGAATGGGCTAATTTACTATGAAAATAGCAATAGCCAAACTCAACATGTATAAAAATGGGCTGAATCGGGGCGCCTGGGTGGCTTAGTCGGTTAAGCATCCGACTTTCGTTCGTGGGTTCGAGCCCCACGTAGGGCTCTGTGCTGACTGCCAGCTCGGGGCCTGGAGCCTATTTCACAGTCTGTATCTCCCTCTCTCTCTGACCCTCCCCTGCTCACGCTGTCTCTCTGTCTCTCTCTTAGAAATAAATAAAAATTAAAAAAGTTTTTTAAAAATGGGCTGAATCACTTATCAATTGGTTATCTACTCACTGGCAAAGCTTCACTTTTTTATAACTGTTTCTCTCAGTTCCTAACATCTACATAGGTCACATAGCATATAATCAATAACCTTGGGATGATGATAACATAACCTCTTCAATGATTTTCTAAATCCTGGGAAAAATAATTTTGTAATAAGGTGAAATGGTTTAGTTTACATTTGAATTTCTCATTATTATGCACAATAATAATTTTTGGTCCTCTCAGTGGTGTGAAATTATAAAAGCAGTATTGCTTGCTTTGTATGTGCCAGTATTAAGTAATTGGCAGCAAAGCTTGACGTTTACCAGATCATTTGTTACAGAGGAGTAGAATCAACTTAAACAGTTTCCACTTGTGTATGTGTGTGTGTGTGCGTGTGTGTGTACCATTTTTGCTTCTTAAAATGGGTATATAAGATCAACACTGCACCTATTTGCAAGGCTTAAAGGAGACTGACCAGAAGGTAGTTTATTACTTAATGCTAGAAAACTAAATAAAAAGGGGGTAAATTTTGTTTAATCTTTAGTTAAGCAATTAACAAGAGAAAAGAAGGATCTCTGTTCTTCCATCGGTTAACGAATATTTTACTCCAGTAACAGTTCTAAATTATTTTACTGTGGCTACTGTTACTCTAAGGAATTTAAAAACTACTCTTTAAGGGGCGCCTGGGTGGCTTGGTCAGTTAAGCGTCCGACTTTCGCTTAGGTCATGATCTCTCTTAGGTCATGATCTCGCGGTTCGTGGGTTCAAGCCCTGCATCGGTCTCTGTGCTGACTGCCAGCTCAGAGCCTGGAGCCTATTTCAGAGTCTGTGTCTCCCTCTCTCTCTGACCCTCCTCTGCTCATGCTGTCTCTCTCTCCTAGAAATAAATAAAAATATTTTTAAAAAACCCTACTCTTTAAACCATTCTTGCATATCTATAACTATTTGGCACTTTTAGTAGGAAGTGCCTGTGTACATGTTTATAATGTATACGTATATATACACATAAATGTATATACAGTGATGGCTATAAAAACCAATATAGTAAAATGATACTTCTGCCCCAATAAACTATTTAATCACTTCCAACTTTAAAATGGCCTTAACTTTCAAAGTTTAGCAGGAATAATTCCATATAGCTATACAAAAACTCCCAAGGTAACAGTGATTCTCTGCATAGTCTAATATAACTAATAATGCTGAGAACAGATTTTCCTGAAAACAACTTTGAAAGTTTATATAATGCCTCCATTCCACGTAGGCTTGTTTGCTGATTGGCATTAACCGTACTTTTCTAGCTTCTGAAAAACTTTTATTATTATTAAAACTCTATGGGGCATGTGGGTGGCTCAGTCAGTTAAACATCCAACTTTGGCTCAGGTCATGAGCTTGAGCTCCATGAGTTCGAGCCCATGTTGGCCTCTGTGCGGACAGCTAAGGGCCTGGAGCCTGCTTCATATACTGTGTCTCCCTCTCTCTTTGCCCTTCCCACTCATACTCTGTCTCTCTGTGTCTCTCAAAAATAAATAAAGACATTTAATAAAAGTTAAAAAAATAAAATATTTGTCTAAATATTATAAAGGAGTTCAAAGAAGTGTTATGTAGGTTCTGTTGTAGACTTTTAGATTAATACTGTTCTGTTCCTTTTCTAGTCATATTTATCTTCATCTTGAAATGAGCTTGGGATATTGATTTTGATGGTACTCTACCCTGCCTTTCATTTGATATTTGCTTTTATTGATTCTGTTTTCTTCTCCTCTGTCTTTTGTTTTGGTGTTGCGGGTTTTTTTTTTCTTATGGTATCTTTGAGGTAAATGCTTTTTAGGTTGCTTAAAAGGAAAGATACTTGCTGTTATTCTGGAATGAATAATTTAACTTTTCTTTAGAAATGTTTTTTACTATATATGTAAAAGGTTTAATTTTATCCTTTTTTCAAAGAGAAAATTTACATTAAATTTTCTATATGTTATTTGAAATTGTTTTGTATTTGCTTACAGGAGAGAACTCATTATATTTTTATGTTAATTCTACTGGATCAAAAGTTAGACACAATCTATGTAACAAAGGTTATGAGGAAGATGAGATATATACCATAAAAGTGTGGTATGACTAAAGTACTATCATGTAGAAGGCATACAAATGGATTAGCACAGGATTTCTTAAATTTGGCACTATTGAGATTTGCCTGCCTAATTCTTTCTTGCGGGATGCTGCCTTGTGCATTGTAGGATGTTGAGGAGCACCTGTGCCCCTGCCCATGAGATGCCAGAAGCACATTCTTTTCCTGACCCACTCATGACAATCAACAATGTCTACAGCTATTGATACTGTCTCCAGAGGGGCAAAATTACCCTTGGATGAGAAGTACTGATTCAGGAAAAGGGAATTGTTTAAAACTAAGAAAATCTTGAAATCACAGTAAAAGGGTTTAACAGGATAATTACAATAAAACATTCATCTCAAGATGATTAAATTTCAACTTGTAATTGGTCAAAATAGAACCTTAATTGATATAATTTTGAGGCAATTTAAATTCTTGGTAGGGTAAGTGATTCATAAATAATAGGTATTTTTTTCCTGACTAGTAGACAAAGATATAATTTGAAGGTGTATTGAGGGTCATAATGTTGAGATTAGGGAAGCAAAGTGGGTAAGACTAATTGTGGGCAGGGGCACCTGGGTGGCTCAGTCGGTTGGGTGTCCAACTTTGGTTCAGGTCATGATCTCATGCTTCATGGGTTCGAGCCCCACGTTGGGCTCTGTGCTGACAGCTAGCTCAGAGCCTGGAGCTTGTTTCAGATTCCGTGTCTCCCTCTCTCTCTGACCCTCCCCTGCTCACGCTTGCTCTCTCTCTCTCTCTCAGAAATAAATTTAAAAGAAAAAGAAAGACTACTTGTGGCCAGATTCACTTCTGGAATCATGTGTGAAAAGTATCATGGACTTGTTTATGAGGGAAGCCACTATATGTAACTCGTGAAAGTTACTGTAAAAACCAAACATGTATTTATGCTCCCTAGAAACTGTCCTAAGGTCATACAGATGAAGTAACATTTATTAAAAAATTCTACTAAGTGTCAGTAAGATCATTAATAGTCTTTGATAATTAAGCACAACCCACTTCCTCCCTCTGTACATCTAACAGTTCATCCTGATAGATGCTCCACCCTGGGCAGGTGTGGCCAAAAGAATGGTGCTCTCAGTCGAAGGTTTTATCTGAAAGGGGCAGGTTTCACACTGTTGATGAAATAGACTTCACTAAAATGTCCAACTAACTCACTAAACAGATAAATAGGAAAGCAACACCCCCCCACCGTGGGGTATGGGGATTTAGTATCCAGAATGGCTTCAATATATGATCTGAAATTTCCAGTTTTAATATGAAGTTACTAGACATGAAAAGAAATAGGAAAATGTGGCCCATAGTAGGGAAAGACGCATATAACAGAAACTGCCTGTGAGAGGGCTCAGATATCAGCTTTAACAAAGTCTTCAAAGCAGCAATTTATATGTTCGAAGAATTAAAAGATCTTACGCTTAAAGAATTAAAGATATGATGATAATCAATCATCAAATATAAAATATTAATACATAGATACACATTTTTAATTTTGATTTAAATTTAGGTTATTTCACATACCATGTAAAATTGGTTTCAAGAGTAGAACCCAGTGATTCATCACTTACATATAACACCCAGTGCTCATCCCAAGTGCTCTTTTTAATGCCCATCACCCATTTAGCTCTTCCTCCAACACAATACCCTTCCAGTAACCCTCACTTTTTCTCCGTATTTAAGAGTCTCTTATGATGTGCCTCCATCTGTTTTTATCTTATTTTTCCTTCCCTACCCATATGTTCATTCGTTTTGTTTCTTAAATTCCACAGCAAATAAAATTATATGTTTGTCTTTCTATGACTGACTTATTTTGCTTAGCATAATATACTTTTGTTCCATCCACGCCATGTTGCAAATGGCAAGATTTTATTCTTTTTGATTGCAAATAATATTCCATTATATATATCTCCCACATTTTCTTTATCCATTTGTCAGCCAATGGATATTTAGGCTTTTTCCATAATTTGGCTATTGTTGATAGTATTGCTATAAACATTTGGGTGGATGTGCCTTTTCAAATAAGCATTTCTGTATCTTTTTTTAAAAATATTTTTAATTTATTTCTAGGAGAGAGAGAGACAGCGTGAGCAGGGGAGGGTCAGAGAGAGAGGGAGTCACAGACTGAAACAGGCTCCAGGTTCTGAGCTGGCAGTCAGCACAGAGCCCGACATGGGGCTCGAACCCACGAACCGCGAGATCATGACCTAAGCGAAAGTCGGAAGCTTAACCGACTAAGCCACCCAGGCACCCCAAGCATTTCTGTATCCTATGGTTAAATACCTAGTAGTGCAATTTCTGGGTCATAGGGTAGTTCTACTTTCAATTTTTTTAGGAACCTCCATACTGTTTTCCAGAATGGCTGCACCAGTTTGAATTCCCACCAACAGTGCTAAATTGTTCCCCTTTCTCCACATTCTCGCCAACATCTGTTGTTTTCTGCATTGTTAATTTTAGCCATTCTGAGAAGTGTGAGGTGGTATCTCAGTGTGGTTTTGATTTGTATTTCCCTGATGCTGAGTGATGTTGAGCATCTTTTCATGTGTCTTTTAGCCATATGGGCATCTTTGGAAAATTGTCTATTCATGTCTTTTACCCATTTCTTCATGGGATTATTTGTTTTTTTTGGGGCATTGAGTTTGATAAATTTTTATAGATTTTGGACGCTAACCTTTTATCCAATATGTCATTTGCAAATATCTTTTCTCATTCCATTGGTTGACTTTTAGTTCTATTTATTTTTTCCTTCCCTCTGCAGAAGGTTTTCATCTTGATGTGGTCACAATAGTTCATTTTTGCTTTTGTTTTCCTTGCCTCCTGAGAAATGTCTAGTAAAAAGTTGCTGTGGTTTAGGTCAAAGAGTTTGTTGTCTGTTTTCTCCTATAGGATTTTGATGGCTTCCTGTCTTACATTTACGCCTTTTATCCATTTTTAGTTTATTTTTGTGTATGGTGTAAAAACAGTGGTCCAGGTTCATTTTTCTGCATGTTGCTGTCCAGTTTTCCCAACACCATTTGATGAAGAGGCTGTCTTTTTTCCATTGGATATTCTTTCTTGCTTTGTCAAAGATTAGTTGGCCATACATTTTTGGGTCCATTTCTGGATTCTCTACTCTGTTCCATTGATGTATATGTCTGCTTTTGTGCTAGTATCATACTGTCTTGATGATTACTGTTTTGCAATACATCTTGATGTCCGGAATTGTGATGCCTTCAGCTTTGGTTTTCTTTTTTAACATTACTTTGGCTCTTTGGGATCTTTTCTTATTCCATACAAATTTTAGAATTGTTTGTTGTAACTCTTTGAAAAATGATAGTGTTATTTTGATTGAATGTGTAGATTGCTTTGGGTAGTATTGACATTTTAACAACATTTGCTTGACCAATCCATGAGCATGTCATGTTTTTCCATTTCTTTTTGTTTTCTTAAATTTCTTTCCTAAGCTTTCTATAGTTTTCAGCATATAGATCTTTTACCTCTTTGGTTAAGTTTATTCCTAGGTATTTTATGGTTCTTGGTGCAATTTTAAATGGGATCGATTCCTTGATTTCTCCTTCTGCTGCTTCATTATTGGTGTATAGAAATGTCACAGATTTCAGTACATTGATTTTATGTTCTCAGACTTTGATGTATTCATATATCAGTTCTAGCACTTTTTTGGTGTAAATTTTTGGATTTTCCACATAGAGTATCATGTCATCTGTGTAGAGTGAATATCTGATTCCTTCCTTGCCTATTTGGATGCCTCTTATTTCTTTTTGTTGTCTTATTATTGAGGCTAAAACTTCCAGTACTATGCTGAACAACATTGGTGGGAGTGGACATCCCTGCTGTGATCCCGACCGTAGGGAGAAAGCTCTCAGTTTTTCCTCATTGAGCATGATATTAGCTGTGGCTGTTTGCATATGCTTTTATGATATTGAGGTATGTTCCTTCTAACCTTACTTTCTTAAGAAGTTTTGTCAAGAAAAAACGTTGTATTTTATCAAGTGCTTTTTTTTTTCTATCTATTGAGAGTGTCATATGGTTTTTATCCTTTTATTAATGTGATGTATCACATTGATTGATTTGTAAATACTGAACCAGGCCTGAAGTTGAGGAATAAATCCCACTTGATTGTGGTGAATACTTCTTTTAATGTATTGTTAGATTCAGTTGGCTAGTACCTTGTTGAGAATTTTTGCATCCATCTTCATCAGGGAAATTGGTCTGTTGAATAATTATTTTAATGTATTGTTGGATTCGATTCACTACTATGATTTTGAAAATTTTTGCATCTAGTTTCATCAAGGATACTGTCCTGTAGTTCTTTTTAGTGTCTATTTGTCTGGTGTTGGAATCAAGGGAATCCTAGCTTCATAGAATGAGTTTCGAAGCTTTGCTTGCATTTTTATTTTTTGGAATAGTTTGAGAAGAATAAGAATTTACACCTTTAAATATCTAGTAGAATTCCCTTGGGAAGCCATCTGGACCACAATTCTTATTTGTTGATAGATTTTTGATAGCTGATTCAATTTCTTTGCTAGTTATGGGCCAGTTCAAAATTTCTATCTTTATTTGTTTCAGTTTTGGTAGTGTGTGATTTTCTAGGAATTTATCCATTTCTTCCAGATAGTCCAGCTTGTTGTCATATAATTTTTCATAATATTCTCTTATAATTGTTTGCATCTTGAGGTATTTCTTTGATCGCTCCTCTTTCATTTGTAATTTGATCTATTTGTTTTCTCTTTTTGATAAGTCTGGCTAGAGGTTTATCAATTTTGTTTATTCTTTCAAAGAACTAGCTCTTAGTTTCATTGATCTATTCTACTCTTTTTTGTTTGTTTGTCTATCACTTATTTCTGCTCTTCTCATTATTATTTCCCTTCTTCTGCTGGCTTTAGACATTATTTTAGGTGTAAGGTAAGATTGTTTATTAGGACCTGTCTTGCTTCTTAAGATAGGTCTGAATTGCAATATACTTTGCTCTTAGGACTGTCATTGCTGACCCCAAAGTGTTTGAACTGTAATGTTTTCATTTTATTGGCTTCAATATACTTTTTAATTTCTTTTTTAATTTCCTAATTAACCCATTCAAAATTTAGTAGGATTTCTTTAACCTTCATGTAGCTGAGGGCTTTCCAAAATTTTCTTGTGGTTGATTTCAAGTTTCATAGTGTTGTGATCTGAAAATATGCATGATATGATCTCAATCTTTTTGTACCTGTTGAGGGCTGATTTGTGAGCCAGTATGTGGTCTATTCTGGAGAATGCTCCATATACACTCAAGGAGAATGTGTATTCTGCTGCTTTAGTATGAAATGTTTTGAGTATATCTGTTAAGTTCAACTAGTCCAGGGGTGCCTGTGTATCTCAGCTTAGGTTAATATCCAACTTCAGCCTAGGTCATCATCTTACAGGCCATAAGTTCGATCTCCATATTGGACTCTTGGCTGTCTACAGAGAGCATGCTTCAGATCCTCTCTCTCTCTCTTTCTCTCTCTCTCTGCCCTTCCCTACTTATGCTCTCTCTCTCTCTGTCTCAAAAATGAATAAATTTTTATAAAAAAGCCCAATCAGTCCAGTGCATCATTCAAAGCCATTGTTTCCTTGTTGATCTTCTGCTTAAATGATCTGTCCATTTCTGTAAGTGGATTACAAAAGTCTTCTAATGTTAAGGTACTATTGTTAATGAGTTTTGTATGTTTGTTACTCATTGATTTATATATTTGAGTGTTTCATGATGGCATAAATATTTACAATTGTTAGAACTTGATGTTTAGACCCCTTAATTATAATAAAATGCCCATTTTCATCTCTTGTTACAGTCTTTGTCTGATCTAGTTTGTCTGATATAAGTATGGCTGCTCTGGCTTTCTTTTGACATCCATTAGCATGAGGGTTCCACATATACTTACTTTCAATCTACAGATATCTTTAGGTCTAATATGAGTCTCTTATAGGCAGCATATAGATGAATCTTGTTTTTTTTTAATCCATTCCAATAGCCTATGACTTTTGATTGGAGCAATTAGTCCATTTCCTTAAAAGTGATCATTGAAAAATGTGAATTTAGTGCCATTGTGTTACCTGTTGAGTTGGTGTTTCTGAAAATGTTCTCTGGTCCTTTGTAGCCTCTGTTGCTTTGGTCTTCTTTATTATCTCCACTCAAAGAGGCTTCCTTAAAATTTCCTGCAGGGCCAGCTTAGCGGTCAAGAACTCATTTAGTTTTTGTATTTGTTTTTGTTTTTGTTTGTTTGTTTGTTTGTTTGTTTTTTGGTCTGGGAAACTCATTATCTCTCCTTCTATTCTGAATGACAGCCTTGCTGGATAAAGAATTCTTGACTGTATATTTTTCCCATTTGGCACATTCAGTATTTCCTGTCATTCCCTTCTGGCTTACCAAGTTTCATTGGACAAGTCTGCTGCTAACCTTTTGTGTCTACCCTTGTAGATTAATGACCTTTTGTCCCTAGTTGATTTTAGAACTTTCAAAATTCGTCTTTATATTTTGGCAGTTTCACTATAATATGTTGTATTGACCTATGTTTGTTGATTTTGAGGGCAGTTCTCTGTGCCTTTTGTACTTGAATGCATGTTTTCTTCCCTAGATTAGGGAAGTTCTCAGCTATAATTTGTTCAAATAAACCTTCTGCCCCCTTTTCCTACTTTACTTCTTACAGGACACATTTGATTGGATGTTCTTTCATTTTATGGAATCACTAAGTTCTCTAAGTCTCCCCTTATGATCTAGTAGTTTTCTTTTTCTCTTCTTTTCAGCTTCATTATCTTCTACAGTTTGTCCTCATTATCACCCTTTTCAATCCTCATTGTGACTGTATTCAGTTGGTTTTGCATCTCAGTTATAGCATTTTTAATTTCAGCCTAAATTTTAGGTCTTTGGTCTCTGCAGAAAGGGTTTCTCTAGTGTCTTCTATGCTTTATTGAAGTCCAGCTGGTATCTTATGACTGTTGTTCTAAATATTTGTTCAGATATATTGTTTATATCTGCTTTGAGCAAGTTCCTGTGATTTCTTCTTGACCTTTCTTTTGGGGAGAATTCCTCCATCATGTCATTTTGGCTAAGTTTCTGTCTTTTATGTGTTTTAAAAGCTTGTTATGTTTCCTGGACCTGAGACTACAACGCTACTAAGAAGGAGTCATACACTGTCCAGGGCCTGGGAATTTAGAAGTGTTTATGGTATATGCTGTGTGCACTCTGCTCTTGTGTTTTGGGTGCTCTTTACCACTGGCCAGTCCTCTGCAGAGCTCCTCCTTGTTTGCAGTGGGGAGTGCTGGGGAGTGTCTGGAACTTTAACTAGGTGTGCTACAATTTGTATATTAAAACAAGCATTGAAAAAAAGGGGAGAAAACTGATTTCAAATAAAGAGAAAAGGAAAGGGAACAAAGAAACTCAAATAGTGAGTCAAAAAACTATAAGGCTGATTACAAAGAAAAAGGGAAAAAAGAAGAAAAGAAAAAATAAACAAAAAGGAAAAAACAAAGAAGTCTTACCAACAGAGAGAGAGAGAGAGAGATAATAAAATGAAAACAAAACAAAACAAGAAAACAATGAGCCTGATTCCACAAGAAAAAAAAATCAAATAAAGGTAAGCCTGGTCCAGTTCCACCAGAGCTGCAGGTGTCATTTTGAAGCGCTCATTTTTAGTGTACTTGGTGCATGCAGGGCGCTGGCTGTGCTGGTCTTCTGGAGGGGAAGCCTGCCACGTTGGCTCAGAGTCAGTCTTGCCCCAGTAAACAAGCAGTTGCGAGGCCAAGGGAGGGCAGGGTTTGGTGTAAGCAGTTCCTGCCCCCACTGGGAAACAACTATGTTGCTCTCTGAATTCCCACTGTGTTGGTGTTGGGGGGAAAATGGCACAACTTCAATCTCTTGTCCTCAGACAAGACCCTCTGCTGTTCAGGCAACCCTCACAGAATAGTGAGGGCAGTTGGCTTTCCCTGTACCACAAGTCTCTTGAATTTTTAATTTGGCACCAGGCTGGGACTCAAAACTAAAGGACTCGGCACCATGCACACCCATCCTGCTCCTCTGGAGTAAGCCTCTCTGCACTGTGTCTGAAGTCCTTTGTTCCTGAAAAACAGTTTCATGTCTGCTCAATGTGTGGAATCAATGGTGTAGCACTGCTAAAAGCAGCAAAGGTTATAGTCCCTTTGGGTGTGCCCTGTATCCTGCTGATGAAAGGCCTTTTCTGGTGCCTGCACAGTCTTTTGTCCTTGGGGAGGCAAGGAAAATACCCTCTTCCAAAAGTACTCCAGGAAGGAGAATGATTTCTCCCAATGTACCCTGGAGATCTCTACACTATGCTATGCACTCTGGGCCAGCTCCTTCTTCTCCAGGAACACATGCCACAGCTCTGCTTCAGAGAAAGTCACCCACCTCCAAATCCTCAGAGTTTGAGCTCCGAATGATATTTGAAAAACAAAACAAAAGAAAACAAAACAAAACAATCAGGGGCACCTGGGTGGCTCAGTTTGTTAAGGTCCAACTTCGGTTCAGGTCATGATCTAACCATTCATGGGTTCAAGCCCCACCTGAGACTCTGTGCTGACAGCTCAGAGCCTGGAGTCTTCTTCAGAATCTGTTTCTATGTCTGTCTCTGTCTCTTTCTCTCTCTCTGCCTCTACCCCAGTGTATTTTCTCTCTCAAAAATAAATAAAAATTTAATAAACCAAGTGAAATTTAAAATAACCAAGTGAAAACTCAAGTTAAAAGTACAATAACTCAATGAAAATTCATCAGAGGACCTCAACAGTACATATGAACTAGCAGAAGAAAAAAATCAGCAAATGTGAAGATTGACCAATAGAAACTATGCAATTCAAAGAACAAGGAAAAGAATAAAGAAAACTGAACATATTCTCAGAGAAGTATACAAAATATTAAGCAAATTAAAATACATGTAATATAAATACCAGGAGAGAGAAAGGAGAAAAAATTCTTGAAAAAAACTGTACCTGAATACTTCACAAATTTGATGATAAATATTAATCTAAACATCCCAAAGTTCAACAAAGTCTAAATAGTATAAACAAAAGTATATACACAGAGAGATACATCATAGTAAAACTGTTGAAAGACAAATTGTTAGAAAGATACCAACTACCAAAAACAACTCTGGAAGAAATATAAAACCTCAATAGGCCAATAATAAGTATAGCAATTAAATTAGTTATTTAAAAAAGTTTTTTCACAAACTAATGCTCAGGAAGCTTTACTGGTGTAGCCTACAAATTGTTAGAAAAAATAATTCATACCAGTTCTTCAAGAGTCTTCTAAAAGGAGAAGAGAGAACATTTTCTAACTAATGCCATGATGACAATATTACCTTAATACCAAAACCAGACAAAGATGTCACAAGAAAATAAAGCTGCTGTTTTATTTTATGAATAAATTTTTTTATGAATATAGACACAAAAATTATGACAAGATACTAGCAAACCAAACCGGCCAACAAAAAATCTAAGAACTATACCATGACCGAGTGAGCTATGTCCCAGGTAATGAAAGTAGTATTAACATTCAAAATAAAATCATATAATATACTACATCTATAAATAAAATACAAAATCATATGATCATCTCAATAGATACAGAAAAAGTCTTTGACAAAATATGACACCATTTTATAATAAAAACAAAAGAGAGCAATGAGTAGAAGGTAACTTTCTCAAACTGATAAAGGGCATAAATAAAAAACCTACAGTTAATGTCATATTTAAGTTAGAAACAATGAGTGCTTTTATTCTAAGATCAAGATATTAGAACAAAATAAGGACATCCACTCTTGCCACTGATACTCATCATTGTACTGGAAGCTCTATCCAGGGCGATTAGGCAAAAAAATTAAATAAATAGTTTAAGATTGGAAAGATAAAAGTAGAATTGTTTCACAGATTATGTAATGTTGTATATCCTTAAGAATACAAAAAATTATTATTACAACAAATAAATGTACCAAAAAATCACTAAGATATTTGATTATTACCTAAAATAATACAATGCAGTCTTATTTTTACTTTTAATTAGTTTTATTAAAAGATTTTCACCAAAGTAACCACTGAAAAGTTAATCATAAATGAAAAAACAAGTGGGAATCAATATTTTTGCAACTCCTTATTACTAATGAACATGTATCTTCAACATAAATAAGTTACTACTTAATAAGGAAATCTTTAATACATCATTTGATAAAAGGAGCAAAGCAATTTACTGAGAGAGAAACACAAATGGCCAAGTAACACTTAAAAAGTCTTAACCTTAAATGAGCACTTCACCAGTCATATCTGTCACAAAAATGTTTGATCATTGTTAGCATTAGTAAATGCCTTAGGAAGGCTACTCTGAAAGCACAGCCTGAGATTCTAAAATTTCTGTTCTAGTGATTTCTTGGGAGAGGGCCTAGGAAATTAGAAGTGAAGGAAGGAGGTAGGGCTTAAGAAAAAGCTCAGAGAGGATGCAGTCAATGCAGAGGAAGATACTAGCCTCAGCCCAGCTCTATGAGCAGCTGAGAGCAGGAATTTCAACAGTCTGTCCTACTATATGAGGCCTTTGGCCAGTTACTGGTTGTAGGCTCCCCCCATTCCTAGATTAGAATGTATAACCAGCAAAGAGATTCTGGGCCGAGCACTAATACATCCACTATAGCAAGTGTTTAGAAATTAGGTGCTTTCAACTCTACTAATTAGAGTATACACCAAGACATGTTGAAGAGTGTTTTGGCAATATTTACTAACAAAAAAGTGTTTATATACTTTAACCCAGGAATTCTACTTCTGCAAATATAAATGACATACACACTGTCCTTGCTCTATTGCTGTAAAAAAAGAATGTCAATGTTTATTGCAGAATGTGGTAGGTAGAATAATAGAACCTCCACAGCCCAATCCCTAGAACCTGTGGGTTATTAGTTTACATGGCAAATTGATGAAATTAAAGTAGCAGATGGAATTAAGATTGCTCATCAACTGATCTTAAAATAGAAGCAGCATGCTGGATTATCCAGGTGGTTCCAATGTAATCACAAGGTCTTTTAGAAATGGGAGTGAGGAAGCCAGAGTCACAGTGCTGCAGTATGAGAAGGGTTCCGTTCGCTGTTGTTGGCTTTGAAGATTGAATGTGTGCTTGAGCCAAGTAATGTTGGCAGCCTCTAAAAGCTGGAAAAGACAAGAAAACGGAATCTCCCTTAGAGCCTCCAAAGAGGTATGTGGTCCTGCCAACACCCTGTTTTAGCCCAGGGGGATCCATTTCATACTTCTGACCTCCAAAGTGTAAGGTAAGAAATATGTGCAGTTTTGTGGTAACTTGTTACAACAGCAATAGGAAGTGAATACACAGGATTGTTGAAATTATCTATAATAAGGACTAATCATGCCACTGATAATGAGAGTGGACAAAGGAGAAGGATAAATCAAAGACAGGTCTAATAGGTGAAACTAAACATTTGGGATATGTTGATGCTACCATTATTTTTTAAGTAAAAAGTGCTGGAAAAGAATAGTTGCACGGGTTGGTTTGTTTGGGAAAGCGCTTTGTGAACTATAATAAACTTGAGGTCTAACTATGATATTTAGATGGGCAAACTACAGAGCTGTCATAATGAAGCTTTGCTTTAACCACATTTGAAAGGGTTGAACAGTGAATAAATGAAAGGAAATAGAAGCTGCATGTAGTTATTTCTAGAAAGTTTGCTGTGAAAAGGTGAAGAATTTGGTGGTTGTTCAAAGAGGTAGAAAGAGGTTCATAAGTGAAGAAACCAGTACAAAGGAAGAATTTGAAATTTAAAGGAAGGATCGGTAATTAATCAAGTTCTCAAAGGAAATGTGCAACAATAATATATGGGATCTAGAGATTATTACTGCTGATTTAATTTCAGTTGCTTTTATTAAAGTCGTTTGTAAGTAAATGAAAATTCTGTGGAAATTAGTGGGACAATATTGGTAACTGCCTTACCATCTGTGTTGAAACGTATTTGAGGAGTTTCTAATTTAAGTAATTCCAATTTATATAATAAAATGCTTTTATTCATTTTCCTCTTGAATACCCATGATGAATTAGATCAAACAAAGTCTCTTTTGGTTGGTTAAATGGTTTTTGTCTCTACTTTCTCAGTGTCTTCCAATGTTAAACAGATTAAAACACCTTGTAAATTTCTTTTTAGGATCAAATACGTTGTGATTAAGATTACTAATAGGACTAATTGATCTGCTTTAAGATCCTGATCAAGCTTTTAGAGTTTTAGTAATAAAATACAGGCGTAACCTTTCTAGTAGAAAACAATAAATATAAATATATGTAAAATATTACATGTATATATAAATTTACGCATGTACATACGTACATAGGCGTGCATGAATTTTTATAAGGTAACAGTTGTGGCTGAGCATAGTTCAGGAATATGGTCTATTTCTGGATCATGGAATTGTCTGGGAGACCTTGCAACTAAATATAAGGATGTCAAGTAACTTAATGAACTAATAAAACACACTATAAGGATAACAAGAGACTTGGTGACTTAAAATGTTTGTAAGAATATTATCTACAAAATTATTTTGATATAATGCAGATGTAAAGTGGGCCTATCTTTACACAAGTCTAGCTTAAATGCCTAGAATTTTCTTTGGTTTGAAAGCAATGGAAACATAACAAACACTGACTCCCGTGTATGTGATACACGTATATGATAACAAATCATTATTTCCATCGATCATAGAGGACTGGATTGTAGAATGTAGTAAGAATTGACAGTCAGGATGGACTAAGAAAACTAATAGTATAAGGTCAGTGCTAAGCGGGAGACTAGATTGGTGAGAACAGAGCAGCTGGAAGTAAATCGTTTTATATACCGTTTCCATAAGATTAAAGAGAAAAGTTTTGTCAACATTTTAGTCATGCAGTTTTCAACAGAGTCCCTGTAGAAAGAAAACAAGTTTAAAATATACATGTATAAAACTTTATGTATATATAAATATATAGTTTATATATAAAAATCTCCATGCAGAAGTCAAGAAGATGCAGTGCATCAGCAACTTAATAGAATATTAGTCAAAACAATAGCAAAGATAAATGAGCAGTCAAAAAAGAGTACTGCTCAATTTATACCCTCAAAGGAAACCAAGGATAAGCAACCAAGAGGTTATTAGAACGTGCTTCAGTGAAGTCACTGCTCCTTACAGCTTTCAGACCTGAGCCAGGTTAGACTAGAGCCCACTGACTATTGGGTAGGCTTGGTTCTGAGGAGAAAGGACTCTGCAACATCATAGTTAGTACACATGGTGGTGACTCTCTCAGTTCTTCCTCCAAAAACCTATGGTCATTTGCTTTCACAACTTTACATTAGGGAGAGGTATTGTGAGGATTGTCAGAATCATGGTTCAAATTGACATTGACTCCCAGAAACTCAAAGCATTCTCATGGCTTCCTTTATGATTGGGACCATATGGGGGCTAGATAATTAAATGGATGTGGGTCTGTGGATCTACATGATGGTTATCTCCCTGGTCTCTGAATATATAATTGGAAAATACATACATGGTATTTAGTAAAACTCTACATTAGGGTCTTAGTATGCAAACTAAGAATAATCATAATGGGGAAAAACCAAGTGTGAGTCTCTGAAACTCTCATCTTCATACGTTGGATCCTGTACAAAAGTGGATAGTAGAGAATAGCAGTAGACTACGTCAAACTCTGCTAACTCACAGCTTTAACTGGGACTGTAATAATAGCAGATTAACATAGTCTCTGGTACACTGATGCTGCCTTTGATTAAAATGCATTGTTTTCTTCAAGAATATAGGATTAGAAGCCATACAAATTTACATGGAAATCACTACAGATAGTTTTTCTCCCTAAGACTATCTTTGTTCCCCTACCCAATAGTGTAATATAGTATGAATAGACCTGATCTTCTTGACATCTTTCAGCATATATGTAGCATACAACATCATGCTAATTAGCCCAAAGGAGCAAAAGCACATTGCTCACACATAGATGACCAACACATTGGAGGTCTTGATAGCATGTATGTACTCCTAACACTGGGAGGTAACGTCTGTGAAGTTTCTGGTTTGACACCTCTGTAAAATATTTGAGTCCAAATGGTTGGCCTGTCAAGATATTCCATATGAAGTAAAAGACAAATTTTTCATCTTGTACTTTCCACTGTAAGGAAGGAAGAACAATACTAGAAAGACCTCTTTGGGTTTTGAGCAGTATATTCCACAACTGAGGAAATTGCTCCAAATCATGGTCCAGGATACAAAAAGCTTACAGCAGTGAGTCGAGCTCAGAGTTAAAGAGCACTGTGGCAGATACAAGCTAGCAATGGTGAGAAAAGATACTTTGTGAAAATGTAACAAGCTTCATTGGGAGAGTGTGCTGTAGAATCTGGGGTTTTGAAAGAAGGTCATTTCACTTTGGTGTGCTTCTGGGGTAAGTGACCATGCTTCCACAACTACCCTTCATGAAATGGGCTCTCTCAAATCTACCTAGTCATAAGATTGGAGGGGTCCAGAGGTGGTTCATTGTAAAATGGAAGTTCTATATCCAGTATTTGGCATGAGTAAACCAAAATAGCAAAAACAATATGCATGGGTAGGTAGCCTCAACTACTAAGTCATCAAAACTGTTGTACCAATGCTGCTCTCTTAGCATTATCTCTTATCACTCAGGCTATGACTTGTAAGGTGACTTTGTTATGCGAGTTCAAGATGAAAATGATGACATCTGCAGTCTAGCTCAACTCTCAGTCTGGAAAGATAATGAAAAAGGATAGCCCTAATGAGCAGAACTTCATGCAATGTACTTGGTTATTCATTACATGTGGTAAGAGAGGATACCTAAAGTAGCTTATACACACACACACATATACACGCACACCCCCACATGTATACACACCCACACCCACATCTACCCACATCCACTGGCACATATATATATGCACACACACAGGTTCACATATATATTCAAATACATATATGCACACACATACATGTGCATGCACACACATACACAAATGCACACAGGCTCACATATATATGCCTGCAGGCAATGGAAACATCACTTTGCTGATGATGGTCAGAGGCCTAGAAGGAGGAAATAGTGATAGTGGTCTAAAACAGAAAGATACAGACATATATTTGGGAGTAGGTACAAAGTAAGAAGACCTTCATATTACATTATAAAGACTATTAAAGGGTACTTCAGCAACCAAGCACATAATCACTCCACCAGTTCACCTTAGTCTTTGTCATCGGACACCTGAATATTGACAAATGGGCACATGAACTAATTGGCCATTGTGGCAGGGATGGAAGCTCTATATGGAAAACAACTGATGTATCTACTGCCAGTACTGAATGATCATCCTGTCAATAACAGAGCATTGCTGAGTCTCTAACATGGCACCCTTTCTCAAGGAAACAAAGCAACTAGTGGAGGCAAATAAAGAACATTGATCTTTTCTTCCTTGGAAGGGCCAGTGATTTATTCTAAGAAAATAGATAGATATTTTAGGTATGAGCTTTCTTTTCTGCCTTAAGTGTTTTAGCCAGCCAGCACCAGTATCTGAGAACTTATTATTCAATCCACTGACAAGAAATTCATTTAACTTCATATCAGACCAGGTTTCAGCAGAAAGAAGGTAAAAGTGTAGGCACCATGATTATGGTCTAATATAGTATATGAATGCCCTGCTGAAGGCACATCTGACGTGCCAACTCAGAAATGATATTTGGCAAAGATGGAGTGAATCCTCCATGATGAGTTATTGTATGGCACTATGCACCAAGTAAGAAGAATACATAGGTCTAAGAAGCAAGGGATAGAAGTCAGGGGTCCATTTGTTCTCATTCCTAGTGATTCACGTGAATTTGCACTTCCTATTCCAACTGTTTAGACCTCTGTGGGGTTAGAGACCTGATTCCCAGAGTGGAAGTAATTCTGCTAGAGGTTACAGAGAGAGAAATTACATTTTAAGGTATGTCTGATCTTAGCTTACCTTGGGATCCTTGTGTTAACGGGTAAGCAGGCAAGAAGAGAAATCACTATATTAGATATAACTGATCCTGAACATCAGAGAAGGTCAAGCTGCTATTCCACAATGGCACTAATATAGAAGGTGTTTGTTAATCAAGTTTTATGTGTGGGTGCCTCATGGTACTCTCTCCCTTAATCAGTTTTGGTAGGAAATGAACAAGCGTGTTATATGCAACAGACACGTAGAAACGCAATAACCGAATAACTACTATGAGCCAAGGACAGTAATAGGAACTTTGTGTGGATTATTAGAGAATCTGAAGACATCAGGCAATTTGCTGAAGGTCACATTGTAAGTAGAACCATCCCCCCTCCCCCCCCAGGTGGATTTATTCCATATAGAAAGGATGGTTTACTGAACTACCTATATATCTATATATCTATAAATCTATATATGAATATATATATGAATGCCACTTGTCA
Source organism: Crocuta crocuta (assembly GCF_008692635.1). Taxonomy (NCBI): domain Eukaryota; kingdom Metazoa; phylum Chordata; class Mammalia; order Carnivora; family Hyaenidae; genus Crocuta; species Crocuta crocuta. The sequence continues at coordinate 1,008,780 of NW_027529638.1, read as the reverse complement.
TTCAAGTGGCATTCATATTCTAATTCCAGAACAGGCATATCTGCCAATTTTTTGCATGGAATTTCATGACTATTCCCCATTATTGGAGATTACCACATATTCTATCACATCATCTGCATCTTCTAATTTAGAGTTCTTATAAGCCTAGAACAACTCTTTCCATTTAGTATCAATTACTTAACACCCACATCAGAATTTTCTGCTTAGGATGTTGCTAACAGTGCAAATGAAGAATAGTGCAAAACATCAGAAAATAGATTTTGACCATATGTAGACATCTATCTAAGTTGATCCTCTCATTTCCACACAGTATGGAGTGTTAAATTCTGAATTTATTGAGGCCATGACTTTGTTGGTGAAAAATCTGTTTAATTACCTAAAATGTTGCTTGGGTATGTACCAATAAATAATCAAAACAATGCATCTGTGTTACTTCTCCCATTTGAATTATTGCACTCTTTCTAAATGAGTTCTAAAATGTCAACAATTTGATGTTTTATCTGTATTCCTTATCTCACAGTGAAACACAAGGCCCAGAGTACTGATAGAATGTTTATCACCACTGATGAAACACTTTAAACCCAGTTTTGAAATCTAACAGCAGAATTGCCTTATTGGCCTCTTTTTCTTTTTATTAGAATATAAATTTGACATATATCCTGGAACATTTCACAATTTTAGAACAAAAGACAATGCCCTGTAAATTTTCTTGTGATTATAGTGATTTAAAATGGCACACAGTAACCCATTAGGAGAGGAAATATTTACTGTTATAGTACCATGTATAATGAAAACAAATGCTATATGAGGGGAATTTTTGATGCATATAAATGATAAGTGAGAAGAATAAATAAAAGAGATGGAAGGAAAAACATGGAGCAATGCTTGAAATAACCTTACTAAATTATCATAATTTTCACAAGTTCTTTAAGGTTCTTTTACAAAATCCGAGGAAAGTGGAAACTTCATGCTTTCATGTGATCATTTCAGGCTTAAGGTTTTTTTTTTTTCTTTTGAATATTCACTGCAAAGAGAAATGCTCTTTAAAGACTATTTTCTCTTATCTTCTGCACGTTGTGGCAATACTGACAGTCATTTTTCTTTTAAACTTTGTTCCATATAATTGGATTAGTATCATTCTGTAATGCATTTAAATATCAAATTAATTCACTCCATGCTACTGGGGTTGATTTCTTGGTTTTCTTCTTAATAAACTGTCAGATGTTACTATATTAGCAGGGGAAAGACTGGTGTCACATATTTGTTACATACATTTTTAAATATCACTATGGTATCCTAATTCTTCCTGATTACATAATGTTTTTCTCTTGAATTTAAACCTCTGCAAATCTTGATTCTAAGAACGTATTTAAAGACTGACATCAATTACAATGTGTCATGATAGTTGTTTAGGTTCAGTTCCATGGCTCTGAACAATGGAGGCACTATTGTCAAAGAGACCAATGCTTTCTCCCCTGGAAACCATTTATAAAGGGTTCTATAAAATTATTAGGGATAGGATGACCGTTGTTTCATGAGCCTTAGCATGTTTCCTTGATCCATGGCTGCTATGAAATGATCTAGAGATATAATCTTAGATTTGTAGAATGTTAGGAGACCTATTCATTGTGAATTTTTAGGATGACAGAAAAACCTCTCAGATTAGGTTTTAAGTGAATATTAATTTTAGCCTATTTTGTGACTAGAAATAGAAAAAAAATTCTTCCTGAGAAAACAATTATAATACAAGGTTCTCCCTAAATGTGTAGTTGAATTAAATGGGTAGTGGTTCTTCTGTATTAAACAAGCACATGGATTATCATCTAACATCTAAATGTAATAGAATATTTTTGAAGATCTTTAAAATCTGATTCTATAAAATCCCCCACACCCAAAAGGTGATTATTTCCTTTATTAGAGCCTGTCCGAATTGTTGGGTAAGGTTATACCATTGGGAATTAATAGTAAATTTAAAACATCAGGTACTCTATGGAGATTTAAGAGCTATTTATTTTTCAGCTAACTGCATTGGCTCATAACTATACAATTTACAATTAGTCTATTTTTTTTTTTTTTACTAAATTAAGCTAGTATTTAAAAGATGCAAAAGCATTCTTTTATTTTATTTTAATTTCTTATTATTCTTTAGTGTTCTTTTATTTATAAACATGTAGAGTGGTAGAAAGCAGATATCTGCTCACCAAACTCCGTATTTCATGCTACTGATACATAGCTCGTCTAAATTCCCTAGCCCAACAGTTAAATGTAGGTATGTGACTGAGTTCTGGTCTTTGGAATGTGGGCAGAAGTGATGGGCACTACATGACTGTCTGACCCATGTAAAAATCTCCCAGGATGTTAGTCTTCCTTACATGGTCCTTCTCCTGTGTGTATTACAAATTCTAATTCCCTCATTGTAGGTAAACTAACAGCCCCACCCACTCAAAGCCGCCCACATCCTAATCCCAGAAACTTTTGTAATCTTCTATAGCAAAAGAGATTTAAGACTAAGGGCCTTTAAAATAGGAGATTATTCGGGGCGCCTGGGTGGCTTAGTCGGTTAAGTGTCTGACTTTCGCTTAGGTCATGATCTCGCGGTTCGTGGGTTCGAGCCCCGCGTCGGGCTCTGTGCTGACTGCCAGCTCGGAGCCTGGAGCCTGTTTCAGAGTCTGTGACTCCCTCTCTTTCTGACCCTCCCCTGCTCACGCTGTCTCTCTCTCCTAGAAATAAATAAAACATTAAAAAATTAAAAAAAAAAAAAGGAGATTATTCTAGATTATACAAGTGGGTGCCTAATGTCATCATCAGGTCATTGTGAGGGGTAAGCAGGAATGCCATAATCAGTAAGAGACATGACCATGGAAGGAAAGATGGATGTGGTGCAGGGCCAAAAGTCCAGCAACATGGGCAGATACTAGAAGTTGGAAAAAGGCAAAAGCATGAGTATTCCCTAGAGCTTGTAGAAATGATAGATCCCTGCCTACCAATTTTAGATTTTTGGCCTTTCAGGACTGTAATACAGTACAGTTGTGTTGTTTTAAATTCCTACATTTGTAGTAATTTGTTACAGCACCAATATAAACATAACCTCTGAATATTTAAATATATTAGAAAACATAAGCAGTTTATACACAAGCCATATTCATGGACAATGAATCCAAGTGTTGCTTATTAAATGTATATATTAGAAGATATGCATTGGGTATTTCTGAAGTAGTTTTTATGTGGATGATGCCATAAATTTTTAATGTGTATTTCAAGAGATGCAGTTATTATCCCCATTCTACAGCTAGTAAATTTTCACAGAGCATATGTTCTATTATTAATCCTTTTATTTTCTGACTTTATATACTGTGTTTGGAAACCTTTGATACAGCTCAAATATTTATTTCCAGTTGAGAGTTCTTTCTGGCCCTGGAACCTACCCTCCCAAATGGCTTTTGGAACATCTCTGTTTAGATGAACTGTAGCCAATTCAGATCAAATATATCTAACATTAACTCTGTCTTCTATCATTTGTTTTTCCTCTGGTGAATTCTCCATTCTATCAATGGCTTCACTATGTACCCAGTCATTCAAATCAGGGTCCTAGAATTATTCTTTTTATCCATTCCTCACTACAATCAAAATCTTACAGAATACAAACTACATATTCTCACTGGTAAATTTTTTTCTCACAGGGATACACATTAGCAATTATGAAACTGTGCATACCTAGATATGAACACCTATTTTACAGATGATGAGGGTCCATTTTCTCACTGTCAGGAAAATAGTTAGAAAGAGAATGCTAGAATGAGCTATTTGGTACCAAACTGGAGTCTGAGATGTCAATATGAATATGTATACTTACAAATCTAAACCATACACATACATACCAATAACTAGATAGATACAAATACAGTTATTTTACACCTTGGCATATAAATGTACATTTCCTACCTCCATTCACAGAGATGGCTTTGAAGGGGTATTGAAATAGCAACAAGCATACCTCAGCATTCCAATCCAGGTTTCTAAATACCCTCTTGAAATAAAAGAACTCCTTGGCTGATCTTAAAATAGGAGGAGAGAGGGGTGCCTAAGTGGCTCAGCCAGTTAAGCTTCTGACTTTGGCTCAGGTCATGATCTCCCAGTTCATTGGTTTGAGCCCCATGCCAGGCTCTGAGCTGATAGCTTGGAGCCTAAAGCCTGGTTGGGATTCTGTCTGTCTGCCCCTCCTCCACTTGTGTTGTCTCTTTCCATCTCTCAAATGAATATACGTTGAAATAAAAAATAAGAGAAGAAAAAATAAATCTGGGACATCTTTTGTGCCAAAAGTAACAA
>NW_027529638.1:916833-1004359 GCF_008692635.1 Crocuta crocuta | reverse complement strand
GCAAAAAGAAAAAAAAGGCTAAAAAAAAAAAAAAAAAAAGAGGGGCTTGCCAAAGGGACACAGGAGCCAAGTTGAAAGAGCTCCAGTAGTCAAAACTGGAAGAATTTGTGAAATAAGAAAGATTAGTATATGGTTATAACCTCAATAAAAAATATAAATATGCCTGAGTCATTTCTGATATAAATAAGTTATTGGATAATATATAAATGGAGAAAAAGGAATGGCTTTCATAAAATACTAATTACTGTAGAAATGATAAGGGAAATAGACCATCACTATTAGAACATAAGCATAATAATGACTACAGGCAAGAATAGTAATTCGAATAATAAGTAGGTAAAACTCACAGAGCCTCAAATTAGCACTCTTTGGCTATACTGTCGTGGTGTTAATTTATGTCCACAAATTTTAAGAAGTGAAGCTTAATTTCTTTCATTTTTAATTAGGGATGTACCTAGGACCCCTTTCTAATGAATACAATGTAAAGGGGAAAAAAAACCCTTTCCAATTGAGAAATTTTGCAAGCACCACCTTAACCAAGAGATCAAGATCAGCATCAGTAATAAGACCTATTGTATCTAAGATGTATCTAAGATGCTTTACATCTTCAATATCCTTCCTCTAAATCCATAGCATCAATCTAATGACAAGATACTGGACAAATTCATATTGAGTAACTTTCTTCAAAATCCATGATCAGTAGTCTTCAAAAGTATCCATGTCATCCAAGACTAAGACTAATGAACTGTCACAGATTGGAAGTGACTAAGAGATAAAATTAAATAGAAGGTAATAACAGGTAGTCGGATTAGATCCTGGAAAAGAAATGATGTTAGTGGAAAAATGGAAGAAATTAGAAAAAGCTGCTAGCTCAGTTAATAATGTTATGCCAATGCTAATTGCTTAATTTTAAGTAATCAAATGTTGACACTGGGAGTGAGTTGTTTGAAAGGTGTTCTGAAACTGTACTAACTTCACAACACTGCTCGAAGTCTAAAATGACTTGAAAATAAGTTGCAAATATCCTATCAAAACAATCTACTTCCTACACCTTAGAGATCTCCTATTCTTGTTTCTACTTCTACTACATATATTGAAGCCCTTATCAATTAATATATAAATTATTAAACTTGAATCAAATGGTTTCCATGTCTGTTATCTTGTGCCTTGCTACTCTCTATTACATCCTCTCAACACAAATGAGCTTTGTCACCTGCAACAGTAATCACAAAATATTTGCATAGGGTTTTACGGTGTCCCATAGGTTCAATTACCTACCATACTTTTTAGCTTCATTTTCCTTTGCTCTCATATATATGGCATATTTAATTGGTAATCTTTCCAGTTCCTTGCATCTGCCAATCTCTTTCACACTTGCATTCTCACACCTGAGATTCCTTCTGCCAAAAATATTTTCGTTGCTTTAAGTAGATAATTTCTCCTCCCCCGGTTATCTTTTTTTCCTCAAAAGTAACAGTTCCTAGAAGACTTTCTTGACATCCCTGGTGTAAATTGTGTTTTTCTCTGGAACTGTGCACATATATCTATTAATGGCAAGGACACTTTCTTATCCACAACTCCTTCCCTGGAGCCTGACAATAAATATGTGTTTAACTAAGTTTTACTTAGAATCGTCAAGTAAATACTAAGAATAAATTCAAATGGAAAGGCAAAAGCAAATCTACAGTAAATAATAAAAACAAGAAGGAAAAAAAGTCTTAAGCCATATGATTCTATAAAGAAAATGCCCACTTAAGAATTTCTACTTTTGTCAGAGGTCTGGGCTAAGAAACCAGAACGCACTCAAGAATATCATCTGCTCAAATACACATTGCAGGAAAACCTCATGTGAAGAAACTGACCCCAGATGGCATTGTACTGTAAAATTATAGGCGTTGCTGTGACAGCAGAATCAGATGTATGTGTTTGTGCGTATTAGAGCTCTATAGTCCGCGAATCAAGTGTCAGTTTTACAGCATTACCTTCCCTCTTATAGAACCACACAGACTGAACAATTCAAAGTGCACCTTTATTTTCAAGGATCAGTCTCTGAGAATCTATTCTGAAGGCTTTCAAAGCTGCTATTGACTCTATTGGGACAACCTGGACAAGTCATTCATCTGTAGTGACTCAGGGTCAGCAAAGAAATTCCAGGGAATAGCATGAAAGACACTTTATCCGAGGAGCAGGTGGGACTGACCCAGTCTGCATTAATCCCTTTCAGACTAGCAATTTATAGACTGGTTTATTTCAGTTATTGTCAACAGGCAAGAGTTCATAATTTTTTAAGTTGGCTTTTAAAAAGAAAATTTTATTTTTGCCCCATTTGCTAAACACTGTTCTACATTGAAGTTTATAAAAGTCTTTATATAGAGAGTCAGCATTTTGACTGGTGTATGTGTTTGATTGCTTTGAACATTATGTTGAAGAAGGTAATGCTGAAAGTGTCAGTGACCAAGGCCAAGGCAAGCCTGAATTTTTTCAGTGCATTTTGTTCTTAGTTTTCATGCAGAAAGGTTGCCATAGAAACTAGTAAAGGAGCTAAATTACTTGTTGATTCTGTGTATGCCTTATCTTCTGTTCTCCTATTCTGATACTTAAATGAGAAACTGGAGGATTTTATATGTTCATCTCCCTTTAAATGGAGAATATTTCCTTGTAGAGTCTAAAGTTAGAAGTACAGGTTTTGTTTTGTTTTGTTTTGTTTTTACTACTTAAAAATGTATGTTAGGGGCACCTGGTGGCTCAGTCTGTTAAGTGTCTGACATCGGCTCAGGTCATGATCTCGTGGTTCATGAGTTTGAGCCCCACATTGGGCTCTGTGATAACAGCTCAGAGCCTGGAGTCTGCTTCAGATGCTCTCGCTCTCTTGCTCTCTCTCTCTCAAAATTACACATTAAAATTTTTTTAAATAAAAAAGTATATTAGAACACATTTTTTGGTGTCGTGTGTCCATAATATCATTTTTAATAATACAGTTGTCAAATTTGGGGGAGCACAGAGTAGAGCAGAGTGCTCCTTTTCCTCAAAATGTGCCAACTGCTGAGATAATAAAATTGTAGTTTACCTGCATTCCAATCTAGATGCTTAGAGTGGGCAGATATGGGATAGCAGCCACTAATGATTCCCACTACCTGATCCTAAGCACAATAAGCTAAAGAAAGTATAATTGACTTTCATTTTCTCAGACTGGATGGTGGTCATTAACAAAGACACAAAAAGTATTATGAATTATTTGCAGTGGCAGACAGTTGAAATATAGCCAGGGAGTATCAAGAAAGGTTATAGATGAAAACCAAAATGATAACCTGTCTCTTAAAGAAAAAAAATATATATGATGTGATAAAATGGAACTGATTCAGTAGCCTAAATTATTCTGGCAGTATTATTGAAAGTACTAGAAATAAGCAATATGGGTAAAATGGGTACTAGAAATGAACAATATGGGTAAAAATGAACAATGAGGGTAAAATTTGGGTCTATATTGAAGATTCATTGTCTAGTTATAAAAATGTTAGAGGTAGATTCAAACATGTCTTCTGAGAACAGACATCTTTGGCGGGATAGGTATAGTATGGACTGTGTGCCTTTTCTGTTTCTCACGATACATCCCCCAAAGGCTATCTCTGTAGGTATGATTTCTCAGTTTGGAAAGTTTTATCTCTAGAGCAAGAAAACTAACCATGCTAAGAAAGACCATCCCAGGAGACGAAGTACTATAAGGAGATAAAAAACCACAGGGAATTAGCAATGTCTGGAGCATAGACACACAGGAAATCCAATACTGGAAGAATAGTTAAGTAGAAGTATTATATACTTAATATACACACACACACACACACACACACACACGCGTCTGGATCAGTTAAAAGTAATGAACTAGATGTACATATATTCACATGAATTGAGCTCGAAAACATGTTGAATATAAATGTAAGAAAAACAAGATTTACAGCACAAAAACAGCAACATAGATTTTCCAGGAATACATACATTTAAATAAAATCATGGACATTGTGGGAAGATAAGAATGGAATTAGAAAATGGAGTATAAAGGAAAAATCATAAATTATTTAAGTACAGGGAAATGATATATTCAGTATATGGTAGGACACTGAACTTAAAAAATAAATGCATAAATTTATATGAAAATTAAAAGAAAAAAATAAAGATTTAACTAAAATGGAACAATTCTGTGCCACTGTGGAGAATGAAAGAAACCACAGAATAAACATCCTCACACAAACTGAAATGGAGGGATGGGGTTACTGTATTTAATCTTCACAAAATAACAAGATGAGCCTACCTCAGGGAAAACCCTCTACCTTTCAAGGAGTCTCCAGAGGGTTGAGGATCTTAGAAGAAAAAGCTCAGAATCTTTAATGTATCTTTCTTCTTCCTCATTTGTTTTCCTAATATGTTCAAATTACCTTCTACATTTCTTCAAAGAGGAAATCAGTCCTGCCATAGTTATTTGAGGGAGAGGGCATAGACAGCTTTGTCATAAGCAGATGTCCAGCATAGATGTAAGCAGGTTCATTACACTGGTGCATGTGGCTGAGGAGCCTGGTATCAGAAAAAATGAGCTCTGCTCTCCAGGCTCTTTGTCTGAGGTAGGGCTGCTTTAATCCTGAGGTGGAGCCTTTTTCTAATATATGCAAAAATGATGAGCACTTGTCAAGGCACCTACCTACAGAGCTGTATCCATCCAAAAGCAACAGCTTTTTCTTTTTTTTTCTTTTTTTCCTAATTGGCATAGAAGTGGTAGGTGGGTTATAAGTATCAACCTGATCAGAAAAAGAAAAAAAAAGTATGCTGATGGTTCTGTGTAAATGTAACTCAGCAAGATACTACTTTACATTATTATTAGCAATTAAAGAGGAAAATGAATTACCTGAAATGGATGTTCAAGGAAAATTGACCTACATGAGACCTTTTGGTCTTGACAATATCTGAGTTATGTTGTTGGGTCTATCATGTTGGAGCTAAAGGAAAAGTAGTTGTTTTTTGATAATTTGAGTGACCATTCTTTCAAAATTATTTCTGCATGTGTTTCAGAGACTTTCTAGCACCTACCAAAAAGGATTGGGAGTAAAGGAAATTAGAAGATCAGTTCTGAAGTCGAAATCAATTTCGGACTTCGATCATTATAAAAATACATTTCAAATGAATTGAGAAAAAGTTAAGGATTTTATACTCTATTAGTAATTAAAAAATTACATTTATTTTTGAAAGAGAGACCTGGCATGAGTGGGGGAAGGGCAGAGAGAGAGAGGGAGACACAGAATCCGTAGCAGCTCCAGGCCCTAAATTGTCAGCAGAGAGCCTGAGGTGGGGTTTGAAACCACAAGCCATGAGATCATGATTTGAGCCTAAGTTGGAAGTTTAACTGACTAAACCACCCAGATGCCCCTCTATCAGTAATTTTAAAAATAATCTTGGGATGAAGAAAGCTTTCCAGAACAACATAGATATCTCCAGAACTCATAAGAGTGATATAACAAAATATGTGAAAATCTGTCTCTTACACAATGAGAAGTACTATATAATCAATTTCATAGGTCAGTACACACTGCAAAAATGCTTAGTACATGTACAATAGGAAGGAAATAATTACCATAATGCCTGATGATATTTTGCAAGTTGGTAAGGAAAACCCTACCCATGAGAAAAATGGTGCCTTCATCCAGACTCCACTTGAAAAAGGAGCCTGAGGTCAATCTTAGGTGCAATATGCAATGCTTTATTGTAAAATGCTACCTCAGGGCAGAAAGATGGAGAGAAATAAATGAGCCAGGAGAAGAGAAGAAAATTAAGGACAGGCANCTGGACAAAGAATGGATAGGGAACATATTTATCTACTCCATCTTGTTACTTTCCCATCTGTCAAAGTTCCTCTGTAAAGAGTTAGCCCCTTGCCATTCTAGGTTGCACATTGTGGCCTGATTGGGAAGTTAATCCCAATTTTTGTGCTGTTACCCCATCCAATTCCAAAAAATGATGTGATGAACCAGAAATTCTGGATGAGTGGCAAGTGTGCCTTAACGCAGCAGAGTCGGGGAGAGGTGCCCAGATTTGTTAGCTATTGAGATGGATAACACTTGAGCATATTTTGGAGGCAAGTGAGGCTGAGAGAACCTCATGAGGGATATATGACAAAAATGATCAAAGAAAATAGAAGAATCATCAAGGTATTATATAAATTGCAATAATCATATGAAAAAATACCTTCACTAAAATAAGGAAAAATGCTATTTAAGCACAAAATACATGTATACATCAAATCAACAAAAATTAACAGTAATCTCTATTTAAAATGTTGTAGAGGGGTGTCTGGGTAGCTCCAATCGTTGACTATCTGACTCCTGATTTCAGCTCAAGTCATGATCTCAGGGTCCTGGTATCGAGCCCCATTTCAGGTTCTACCCTCAGCGTGGAGACTGCTCTTAAGATTCTGTTCTCCCCCCTTTGCCCTCTCCCTTGCTTGTTCTACCCCTCCCCAATAAAAAAATTTTTTAACCTAAAAATATTTATAAAAATAATATAGAAAAGAGTTTTCTTTACATAGTTTTAGAGGTAGTCTAAATTGGTGCAACTTCCTTGGAATGCAAAATGTATTATATATCAAATACTAGATATAAAGCCATGGTTAATGGAAGATGTTAATATTAAGGAAGCCACTCCCTTATAATCCAAAATTATTTCAAAATAAAAATTTAAATTTAACAATTTGGAGTACCCCCAAAATCAGTGCTTCATGCTATCTATAAAATAATTGGACAAATATACAAATCCAAAGCTATATAGAAATTCAGTGAAGTCGTATTTATAATAGCAAAAATTAGAAACCACTAATACTCCTCAATAGTGAGATGTTTAAAGTGGATTATCCATTCTCTGGTATAGTATATCATAGTTTTAAAACTCCTGTGTAAACTGACATGGAGTTGTGTCAAATATAGATTTTATAACTTCTTAAGTTGCAGAAAACATTATACTACTTGTATAGAAATTTATATGCAAGATTCATCAAAGGATGTGGAGGTACCTTAAATATATATTGCAAAAGTAAAAGAAGCCATTCTGAAAAGACTGTATGCTTATATGACATATTGAAAAAGGCAAAATTATGAGCAGACCAGTGGTTACCCATTTTAGTGGGGGAGTTAATAAATAAAAATGGAAAATTTTAGAACAATAAGTCTATTATGTATGATACTATCCTAGTGGATAAATGACAGTATGCATTTGCCAAGGCCCATAGAACTTCACAGCATTGAGTGAATTTCAATGTATGTGAGTTTTAGAAAGTCATTTAGAAGCTTGGGAAATCCCAGAATGGAATGGAGACTGTAGAAAATAATCTAATTCCTAACCCACGGCAATGTGTCATGGAATTTATTAAGTAAATGATTGCAGTTCCTCACTGTTGGTGTGAGTAGTTATAGATAAACAAGGGCAGAAGGGTAAAATGCTCCATTTGGTAATGAATTAGAGGGTGAAAACATCAGCATAAACTTATGTTTACCTTAGTATGTATACAGATGGAAGCATCTGGAAATACTTATGGATATGTGTACATACACTGGTTACTACAGATCTATATATTTCCTTGCTGTATTAGCTGAGATGGCCTAGAAGCAATGACACCCCAGGAGCAATGAGCAGGCCTAGAACCGAGATCTTTATTTCTTGGTTCTGGACTATTTGCAGAAATAACAGATTTTAAACCAGCAGCAAGAAGTGTACAAGATGAGTCTAGAGCATTCTATAGTTCCAGAAAGCAAGGAAGTGATACAAAAGAGAGAGCAAAAGTCTATCAACATTGATAGGGGTGTGTCAAAGGGATACAGTAGTCAACTGAAAGAACACTAATATCTAAAACTTAAGCATTTGAGCAATACAATATAGTATAACCAAATAATTATTATGTACAGGGTAATAAGCAATGGTGAAAAGTCATATTGATAGTAAATACCTTTGATATGTTATGATAAGAATGATACTTACCTCAGGTCTTCCTCATAAAAGCTAATAACCCCAAATTGATCACAAGAAAAAATATCAGGCAAATTCCAATTGAGAAGCATTGTAAAAAAAATACCAATATTCCTCAAAGTCATGAAAGTTATCAAAATAAAATAAAATAAAACAAAACAAAAGTTAAGGAAGAATCTGAAAAACCACCATGACCTAATGAGACATAAATATAATGTGGTATCTTCAAATGGAAAAGAACATTAGGCAAACTCTAAGGAAATCTAATTTAAGTATGGACTTTACTCAATAATAGTGAATAAATACTGCTCCATTATGTGACAACTGTACCCTACTAATATTAACAAACTAATAACAAAGTGTTTGCTAGGTATATGGGAACTCTCTATGGAATCTTTCCATTGTTTTAATATAAAATAAAATAGTTTATTTAAAAAGCTCTACTTATAGAAAATCCTAGAAATGTATATATAACCATATGAGACCTCCTATCTTTCTCTATTAGGAAGCCCTTAAAAAACTCCACTATATTGATCTTTGCCTTTATATGTTTAGGGCTTTAAGTATGTTCAGTTAATTGTTTACTGAGAAGTATCCCTTATATTTGTTATTTTTGTTAATTTATATTTGATAATTTATGAACACATATGAGTACTTAAATATCAACACACTTGTTTACCATATATATCTTTATTCATATAAGATATTTCTACCATGATAAAGATTTTATAATTTCAAAACAAGTTGAAATCTAGGTTTTATTCTGTTTGTTCCACTTATCCAATTTTTAAACAGCAATGTATGCTTAACAAATTTAGCAACACATGCCTTGAATATACTCAACCTCATGTTTGATCAAGTCCTTTTTCTTTCCATTATTTCATTTTGAGTTTCACCATTTTGATGGGAGATTGACATCCAGAAAATAAAATTTTAAAAGGAGAACAGCAAAATACATGCCTTCTGTACAAAGACAATGTAATGATATAAAATGTTTGATAGTTTTCTTAGTTGTAGTTCATTGCCTGAAGGTTAAATAAACACAGAGAATCATGAAAATACAAACATAAATGCTTAAACATTTTATGTTAACATAAGCATATGTACGTATTCATTTATCAATCTTCATATAGGCTCATGCCTTTTTGATAAATGGATCCACTGAATAGAGGGTTTTTTTTGGGGGGGGGGATTGTTTCTTTTTTTTTCTTTTTGTAACTATCTCCATAAAAGGTCAATTATGATTTCCAATTTCTTTTCTTAAAAGTGGTAGAGAAGTATCCAGAAACTTCCAAAGTAAATTGAGTTTAGAATCCTCTCGCAATTTTTAAAAAAAATTTTTTTTAATGTTTTATTTATTTCTAGGAAAGAGAGAGAGAGAGAGCGTGAGCAGGGGAGGGTCAGAGAGAGAGGGAGTCACAGACCAAAACAGGCTCCAGGCTCTGAGCTGGCTGTCAGCACAGAGCCCGACGCCGGGTTCGAACCCACGAACCGCGAGATCATGACCTAAGCGAAAGTTGGACGCTTAACAGACTAAGCCACCCAGGCGCCCCTCCTCTTGCAATTTTTAAAATTCTATCTAATCTCTTACATTGCCTTCTCCATATTTAATTTGCCTGCATTCTTTTAAGTAACTAGTTTTTATGAAGTCCTTCCAAAGCATTCATCTTAGATCTCAAGAAAACAAATTCTTTATTTGCATTCATTTTTAATTGTCGACATATCAATTAAACATAGCGATTACAGTATAGCTGGCAAAAACTGCTTTGTACAGTCACAATTGATTTTTGATAAGATGCAATTAACTGATAAAGCATTAAGCGATCCAGCAGACAGCAGTCTGTAAGTACAAGTGTTTAGAATAGAGATGGTAGGAGACAGAACTCCTATATTGCTGCGGGAATGGTAAAATGGTGAAACCTCTTTGCGAAACAGCATGGCAATGCCTTAAAGCTAAACATCAAGTTACTTTATGACCCAATCATTGTTCTATTCTGCTAGAGAAATGACAGAATATTCTCATATAAAAACTTGTACATAAATATTCATAATAGCCAAAAAGGGAGATGAACTCAAATGTCTATCAACTGACAAGTAAATGTAGCATAGCCATACAACGGAAAATTATTCACCCACAAAAAAAGATGTTTTAAAAATGTAATTCACCATATTAGCAGAATAGAGGAGGAAATCCATATGCATATGACCATGGTTGCAGAAATACTGTTTGACGAAAGTCAATACTTATTTATAATAAAACTCTCAGCGCACTAAGAATACAAGGGAACTTCCTCATTCTGATTAAAAGCAATCTTCAAACCACTTTCAATGGACACAATAGCCAATAGTGAAAGACTGAATGCTTTCCCATTTTAACTGGGGACAAAAAAGGAATGTCCACGCTTACTACTTGTATTTATAACTGTACTGAAAGTTTGTAAGTGTGCAGTGAGGTGAGAAAGAAGGAATACAAGCATACATAAAATTTTATATTTTTTCTGTCAGAGTAATTATCTCTATAGAGAATATTAAGGAATCCACAGAAAAGGGTACCACAACTATTGATGAAGTTAGTAAGGTTATGTTATGTATTGTTAATATATAAATTCAAATACATTTCTGTAAATAGGCTTAAATGGCTAGAAATGGAAATTTAAGAGCCCTACTAACAATAGTGTCAAAACATAGAAGTTACTAAGACAAACATTTAAGCACATGTGTGTAAGTTTGGCTCACCAAAAACGATAAATCTAAGGAGGACCTAACCAAATGGAGAGCTATATCATTTTCATTTATCAGAAGACTCAATACGTTAACATATCAGTTGTCTCCTAACTATTATGGAAATCCAGGCAATAATCAGAAGTAGTCAATAGCATATGCAAGTTAAAATATAATCTCAAATTTATGGTATTAAAATTTAAACTTATGTCTTTAGTGTAATATGATATATAAATTTAGAACAAGTGTATAGTCACACAAGAATATTTATTTCAAACACATGTATAACCAAAAAGATTGTGTGATATTGTGGGCTGGATCAGGAGACCTCAANAAAATATTCCCAAAAAAAAAAGGTCATGAAAATTTTTTTTTTTTTTTTTTTTTTTTTTTTTTTTTTTTAGCAGTTTTGTTGGAACACAGCTATGCTAATCCGTTTATGTATTATCTGTGTCTCCCTTCACCCTGAAAGGGACAGTTTAGGGCAGATGGTGTAGTCACAACAAAAACTGTAAGGTCTGCAAAGCTGAACATGTTTACTATCTGGCCTTTCACACACAGAGTTTGCCAATCCCTTGGCTAGACTACTGTGATATTTTGAAAAGACTCCAAAATATTGTGGCTCAAAACAAGACCATATATATATTTTTTGGTTAGTTTGTGTTCTTTCATTTTACTGTATAGATAGGAAGTGGGGTCTAAATCATTGCTGTTGCAGCCACCAAAATTTCTGTTTCTTAGGTTTTGTTATCTTGTTGTATAGACTTAAGTTACCTTTATCATGATGGAAGCTGGCTGACCACTACATAGTAAAGCTTACAGGTAGATAGAAAGAGAGGAAACAAAGGGTCAGCATGCTGCTGCTTTTTTTTTTTTATGTTTTTTATTTATTTCTGAGAGAGAGAGAGAGAAAGAGAGAGAGAATATGAGCAGGGGAGGGTCAGAGGGCGGGGGGAGGGGGGGGAGATACAGAATCCGAAGACAGGCTCCAAGCTCTGAGCTGGCTCTCAGCACAGAGCCAGTTGCGGGGCTCAAACCCACGAACTGTGAGATCATGACCTGAGCCGAAGTCGGACACTTAACCAACTGAGCCACCCAGGCGCCCCTCGGCATGCTTCTTTTAAGTAAATAACGTGAAAGTAGCATGCACTTCTTCCAGTCCTATTTCATTGGCAAGAACTTGGTCATATGGCTGTATCTACCTACAAAAAGGTAAGTAGTACCTTTTTGGTAAGGTTGGTAAGTACAGACCATGTTAAACTTTGGGGAGAAGCATTGCCTTGTTAATAAGAAAAAAAGTGAGCATATAAGGGTGAAAGTTACCTTTCACTACTACAAACATATTCAATACTTTTGTTTATTTGCCCAAACAAGGAAAGGGAAGAGAAGTAGAAATGAGTGTTGAAAAGGAGCAATAATGAGACCTGAAACACTGGGAAATTCTTGGCCCAGTGACATAATCGAGACTCCGGAATGTGTTGACTCCTGAGTTGTACGTGGTTGTCAGGACTCCAGATATCTAGTTCCAGTGTGGTTTAGTACGCTGAGGTGAAGTTTAGGAAACTAGTATGACCCGAAAACCTCCTTCATTGTGGCATATGGAGACTTTGTTGTAGGCCTCTACGGGGGACCTTTGAAAAAACTGGTAAGCTTTTATACTCTATGTGTGAGCATTCTGTGTTGTCTCCTATTTAAGTAATTATCTTTGTAAGTTTCCATTTCTTTTACCATTCAAGGAACATTACTTCCTTAACTATTTCTGTTTTACTGCCTACCATAGTAACATGCTGTTGTCACAACAAAACAAATAATAAATTAAAGACAAAGCTTTCATAGAAACAACAAACATAGTTTATCAATCCTGAGAAAGCTTGATTAAGGAAAAAAACAGAAAAAAGATACCTTTCTAGGATTGACCAAGGTGATATAACTGCATATGTGGAAGAAATAAAGGAAATTCTAAAAGAAACATTATATTAGGAAAAAAAAGTTTACCGGATAACTTAATTAAATGGACGGGGGCACCTGGGTGGCTCAGTCGGCTGAGCATCGGACTTTTGCCCAGGTCATGATCTCACCATTTGTGAGTCTGAGCCTCGTGTCAGGCTCTGTGCTGACAGCTAGGAGCCTGGAGCCTGCTTCTGATTCTCTGTCTCCCTCTCTCTGCTCCTCCCCAGCTCATGCTCTCTCTCTCTCTCTTATAAATAAATATCAAAAAATTAAATGGATGAGGGTGCCTGGGTGCTTCAATATGTTAAGCATCTGACTTTTGATTTTGGTTCAGGTCATGATCTCAGGGTTTGTAAGATCAAGCCGCACACTGGGCTCTGTGCTCACATTGCAAAGCCTTCTTGCGATTGTCTCTCTCTGCCTCTACCCTACACTCTCTCTCTTTTTCTCTCTCTCTCTCATGTTCACACATTCTCTCTCAAAATATATAAATAAGTAAACTTTTAAAAAAAGGAAAAAATTTAAATGGACAAAGGGAAAGGGTGGGTAATTCACACAAGAGCAAAATCAAAGTACTATTATATGGTGCTTGCCCTGATTACTATTCAGAGATATGCAAACTACAGCAACAATTTGTGTATCTTTCAGATTAGAAAACCTTAAAATATTAATAAAAAACGACCAAAACTAATACAATCCAATGCTAGTAAAGATATGGTAAATGCTCATTAATTACTAGCAGGGGTGCAACAATATCTATTATATTGTAAAATATATATGTTTTGACTATGAATTCCATTTTTGAGAAACTATCCCACTGAAACAAAAACACAGGTATATCAGGATATTTGAACATAATATTGTTATAGTACCATCTAATGAGACAAAAACTGGAAATAACTCTTTTCGTTCAGAACATATTGTTTAAATTATGATTTGCACATATTAATGTAAATGCAACTATTAAAGATAATGAATAAAATTTATATTTCTCTATTAGAGTAATTAGGACCAATTTTTTGTCAACACAAGCTAAAAACCTGACCTTTAAATTAATAGAATTGTACATTTTTCCATTTAGGTTCGTATGGAAAATGTTATGAAATTATTTCACTAATTCAACTAGCCTATACTCTGTTTGTAATTAGAAACAAAAGGAAAAATTAGTAACTGGTAATCACAGTTGGAATAAGTTAGACTTGAAGATGGATAGGCAGGAGGTAAAGGGGTCAGGAAGAGATTCATAAAGTCGTTTATTAGAGGTGTTTTTATTGAAGTCACCTGTAACCTCAGTGCTAAGTCCAATGGTCCATTTACATTTCTCCTCATACTTGACCTATAAACAGCATCATTATCATTCCTTTTTTGGTGGACTTTACTGAGCTTCAGATGTCACATTAAATTTTTTTCTTACCTCATTGGTTATTCCTACTCAGTTTGCTTTGGTAGTTTCTTCTATTGTTAATATTATAATATGGAATATTATAATTTATTATGTAATTCAATCCATGGCCCTCTACATTTTTTACCTATATTCATTCACGCTTTGAGCTTATCTAACTCTTGGATCTTTATATGCCATCTTGTGTATTCATTGCTAAGTTTATATCCATATCCCTAACCTTTCTTGTGATCTTCAGACATATATTCAGCTAGTTGACATCTCCATTTCACTTTTTAATGGCACATCAACTGCAAACTACAGCTTTGCTTCTTCTACCTCTGTCCCCCAAATTGTTTTTTGCTGCAGCCTCTTCCATCTCATAAACTATAACTGCATCCTTCCAGTTTCTCAATATATGACCTTTGAATCCTACTTCATCTAGCAGGAACTGCCAAGAAATCCTATTGGTTTCATCATTGAAATGCATCCAAAATTTGACCAGTTTATATACCTTCTACTTCCATTAGCTTGGTGGAACCAATATAGTCTCCTAACTTAAATAAGGAATGGATTCTTCCTGGGTCCAGTCCCTGGTTCCCTCCAACCACCTCCACAGCGCACCTCCTTGGCTACTACTGACTCAGGCAGCTTTACTCCCAGAGTCCTAGAACTCCTGCTTTCCTTTTAAATCCCTGCATTGGATCTGCATCAGATCACCTGCTGCACCATCAAGTCCGATGTGGCCACAGACACCAGCTCTGAGATCTGCAAGGACTTAACAGGAGAAGAAGGAAGTTGAGGAGGAGGTGTTTTTTTGTCTATGAAGTTGCTGCTTGTTTGTTTATTCATTGGCCTGTTTGATGTATGTGTGAAACAATGTTGTGGGACAATAAACCAGAACTGTATTTTGCTGAAAACAAACAAACAAAAGGAATAGCCTTATTTGTCTTCATAGGTTTATTCTGGCTACTCCTACAATCTAGTATTAACAGAGAAACCAAAGTAATCTGTTGTGGACTGAATGTTTCTGCTTTCCATGCTCCATTTACATGTTGAAGCCCTAATCTCCAATGTGATGGTATTTGGACATGGGGTCCTTGGGAGGTCATTAGGTTTATATAAGGTCATGAGGGTAGAGGCCCCATGAGGGAATTAGTGTCCTTATAAGAAGAGGAAGAGGCCAGAGCTTTCTCTTTCTGTCATTTGTGCATATAGCAAGAAGAAAGTTGCTTATATGCCAGATAACAGGTTCTCAACAGAAATTGAATCCACTGACACTTTGATCTTGGATTTCCCATCCTCCAGAAATGTGAGGAACAAGTGTTTAAGATACCAGTCTTTGGTGTTTTGTTTTAGCAACCCAAAAGTAACAAAGAGATAATCCTTTAAAAATGTAAGTTTGGGGCGCCTGGGTGGCTCAGTAGGTTAAGCATCTGACTTCAGCTCAGGTCATGATCTAACGGTTCGTGGGTTCCAGCCCTGCATCGGACTCTGTGCTGACAGCCAGCTCAGAGCCTGGAGCCTGTTTCAGATTCTGTGTCTCCCTCTCTCTCTGACACTCCCCTGCTCATGCTCTCTCCCTCTGCCTCTCCCTCAGAAATAAATAAAACATTTTAATAAAATAAAAATGTAAGTTTGTGTCACCCCTCTGCTAAAAGCTACAATGCTTGGCCATTTCCTCACAGTAATAATCCAAATTCCTTAAAATGTATTCTAAGGCTTTAGGTGACTAGGCTCACCTTGCTTCTTCAACTTCATCTTCTATTTCTCTTACTTTGGCCCTCAACACTGTAGCCACCCTGACCTCTAAGAACTTCCTTAAATGTATGAAGCCAACCCTCACCTTCCGGGGTGTGCCCCACCTCTCCTTTGTGTCTAGATGCTCTTACCCCAAATAGCTATTTGGCCAACTGACCAAGCTACTTCAGGTATCTGCTCAGATTGTACCTTAATGAGCCCTACCTTTCCCACACCATTTAGTACCACATTGTTCCATCTGCTTTAACAGCAGAACCTATAAAACCACTTGTCCTGCTCTACTTAAACCATGTTTTTCATAGTATTTATCATCTCTTAACATGTTTGTAATATTGTTATTTATTATACTTACTATTGATGGTCTATCTCATATTAGCCAGAATATTAGTTCTACTAGAGCAGAGATCTACATTTTGTTCTCCATATACTCCAAGTATGTGGAACTTACTATGCCTAGCACATAGTAAACACTCAGTAAATGTTGGATGGATGAATGGGTGAGTGGATGGCTGTAGAGAAATGGACAAATTTATCAAATTTAAGTGCTGAAACTCCAAAATATGTATGGATTCAAGCTATTTATTAAATGTGAGCTTTATGAAATGACAATAGGAATTTAGATGAAATATATAAATTACAAGTCTTGTTGTATAAAGAATTACAAAGAACAAAAGTATTTCTCAGAATAGATATTGAGTATTGCTTGCAGCCAATGCCAGAAAGAAGCACCTTGGCAAAATTTTGCTTGGATCCAAAAATGTAAATTTACCACACATGTACACTGCATTTTATGTCTACAGTGCTAGACAACATTTCTCTCTAGTTCCTTGAAAAGGTATAAAATTACAAAAGATGGGTTTTTTTGTAACAGACATTTATAAAACCAAAATCCCATGTGCCTTACGATGCATATCTCTCCATGTTACTATGTTTTGGTTTGAAAGAGGAAAAGCAAATGATTAACTTGGTTTTAGAATAAGATAATAGAACTTGAGGAATTTTTAAATTCTTCTGTTAGAAAATTTTCTTAAGAAATTTTTCATATGAAGGACTGCCTTTTTCCCATAAATACAAGATCGTACAGTGACAACTGGCAGGTTGTTTCCTTAGCATTTAATGAACTATAAGTACAATATAATAAAATTTTGGTTTGCATTTGACAAAAGCTTGCATTTGGTTCTTGATTTGCTTGTCCTACTTATTTAGCACTTACTGATAAATCATAGAGTAGAGGAAGGAGTGAGAATCCTATGAAGACCTTATCCCTAACTGATGATACAGCTGAGGATGCATAAGGAACATGTAAGGGACTCTGGAACAGATGCAGTCTTGGGAATAATTTTCTCCCTCAGAAATTATTTAGTAACCACATGTAACACTGTTTTAAGTATTCTATCAAAAATGGGCTCATTCATACCCCTTCAAAGATTTTATGGCAGTAAATAATTAGTAGAACCTGTGTGCACATGTGTGTGTGTTTTCAGCACATGTGGTTTATCCCATTTTAAGTGATTCTGAATATCTACACCATAAGGTTATTAAAAAATGAAAGTGCTAGTGTGCCTGTTCTAGCAAACAGTCAGAATCCATCTAGTTATTCAGTTTCTGCACTTTAATGCTGATTCATTTCTCTCATTTAATATATGATTTCATTTTCTTATAACAAATGTTTGAGCTAGGTATTTTGTCTCCATTTTAATTAAAAAAATTAAAAGCTATACTGTTACATGAAAATTTGGCATTTTCTGGATCTGAGCAAATATTCCTCTAAAATTTCAACATCTTGCCACATTTGTCATTGACTGATACCTTACCGTCTTCTCTACAGAGAGGTAGTTCTATGTGACTTTCAGTATCTTCAACATGGCTCCTAACATGCTCAGTGCCTGTTTGGAATCTGAATAAGCTTATGAGAGGTATAGGGAGGTGGGGATCCAAGATGACAAATATATTCCCAGATTTGAATGATGTCATCACTTTCTTTGAAGGAAAGAATATTACATACATGGGTAAATGGTTCACAGATTATTTTGCTCCATAGATTAATCCAACTAGCCTAATGCCAGAACCTCAATAAAGAAATAAGAATCCATCATGAATCTCCTACGGGCAAGACTGAAGAAGCATGGGACTGAAGAAAACCAAGTGAAGTGGAGAGTGGTACAAGAAAGGTGAACATAAGACAGGTAGAGGAAATTGGGGCATGGAATCTTTACATGTTATCAGTTCTTATTTCCTTCTCGTGCAAAGGGAAATCGAACGGTAACTTAATTCAGGTTTTTACTTATTGAATACAGTGGCAGGGATTCTTGGAAAATTTGAGACAAATTTTGAGCAGAAACCTAAATGCAAGGGATTCAAATTCTTTCCCCATGCTAAAAACATAAATCTATTCTCCATGGCCAATCTAAGGAATTATATGTTACCAAATTTATTTGAAAAGTTTTATAATAATAAAAATACAACTAAGGATTTTACACTTGCATGTAATTATCCCTACAAACATGGCATACTTTAAACTTTATATTCCAAAGTGAATTATAAATCTGGTTTTTATATAAAAAACTTATTATGCTTGCATATTCATAATACATAGTCATTGTGTCGGGGGGGATGGAAAACATATAGAAGAACCAGGCATTTCTTATGTATTGGTTTAAAAGGCAAAAAACCAAATGGTTTAAAGCATATTCACTCAATTTCTTATCTATTAAGATTTTTCTCATTAGGTTTTGTTTAAAAATTGAAGTATAATTAGCACATAATGTAAAGTTAGCTTCAGGTGTAAAACATTGATTTAACAGTTCTATACTTTACTCAGTGCTCTCAGTCAGTGGTAAGTGTAGTCAACATACAACTACAATGTTATTACATCATTTTTCTCTGTTGGTCAATCTTGGTTCCCTGGGACCTCACAGTTATTACATCAGTCACCTTGTTCCCTGTGCAATAATTCCATCTCTGTGACTTATTTAATAACTATAAGTTTGTACCTCTTAACCACCTTTACTTTACTCTTCCCCCACCCACTTCCCCTCTGGCAACCACGTTTGTTCTCTGTATTTAAGAGTCTGGTTTTTTGGTTTGTTTCTTTTTTTCATTTGTTTTGGTTCTACATATAAGTGAAATCATATGGTATTTGTCTTTCCCTGATTTATTTAACTTCATGTAATACCTTCTAGGTCCATTGATATTGTCACAAATGTCAAGATCTCCTTCTCCTTTATGGCTAATATGTATAGCCATATATTATCACTTCTTTATCCATTCATCTATATATTGGCACATGGGTAGCTTCCACATTTTGGCTACTGTAAATAATGCTTCTATAAACAGAGATACTTAATCTTTTCAAATTAGTGTTTTTATTTTCTCTGGGTAAAACTTTAATAGTTGGGATTAGTGGATCAAATTATATTTATATAGGTAATACATTGAGGAACCTCCACTGCTTTCCACAGTGGCTGCACCAATTTACATTCCCACCAACAGTACATGACGATTCCTTTTTCTCCACATTCTGACACTTTTATATCTTGTCTTTTTGATTTGAGCTATTGTGTCAGGTTTAATGTGATATTGTGTGATTCACATTTTCCTAATGATTAGTGATGTTGAACATCTTTTCATAAGTCTATTGGCCATCTGTATGTCTTCTTTGGGAAAATGTCTATTCATATCCTCTGCCCATTTTTTAGTTGGATTTTTGTGGGTTTGTGTGTGTTGAGTTGTAGAAGTTCTTTATATATTTTGGATATTAACCCCTTCTCAGATATATCATTTGCATATATCTTCTCCTGTTCAGTATGTTTCCTTTTCATTTTACTGATGGTTCCCTTTGGTTTGCAAAAACATTTTATTTTGGTGTAATGCCAATAGTAACCCCAAAGAGCCAAAGTAATCTTGAGAAGGAAAAATAAAGGTGGAGGTATCACAATCCCAGATTTCAAGATACATTACAAAACTGTAGTAATCAAGAGTACGGTACTAGCACAAAAGTAGACACATGGATCAAAAGAACAAAATGGGGGGCCCAGAAAGAAATCCAAGCTTATATGGTCAATTAATCTACAACAAAGGGGGCACCTGGGTAGGTCAGTCAGTTAAGCGTCTGACTTTGACTCAGGTCATGATCTCCTGGTTCGTGAGTCAAAGCCCCACTGACAGTGCAGTGCCTGCTTAGGATTCTGCCCCCTGCCCCTGTCTACCCCTCCTCTACTCACACACTCTCTATCTCAAAATTTTAAAAATATTTTTAAAAATCTCTGACAAAGGAAGCAAGAATATACAATGGGTTAAGATAGTCTTCTCAACAAATGATGCTGGAAAAATTGGACAGCTATGTGAAAAAGAATGAAACTACACAACTTTCTTACACCATACATAAAAATAAAGACTTCAATGTAAGACCTGAAACTACAAAATTCCTAGAAGACAATATAGGCAGTAATCTCTTTGACCTCGGCCTTCGCAACGTTTTTCTAAAGGGATTTTTAAATTTATTTTTAACATTTATTCATTTTTGAAGAACAGAAACAGAGCATGAGTGGGGAAGGAGCAGAGAGAGAGGGAGACACAGAATTCAAACTGGGCTCCAGGCTCTGAGCTGTCAGCACATAGCCTGATATGGGGCTCAAACTCACTAATTGTGAGATCTTGACGTGAGTTGAGGTCGGATATTTAACCGACTGAGCCCCTCAGGTGCCCCAGCAATGTTTTCCTAGATCTGTCTCCTCAGGCTAGGGAAATAAAAGGTTTCTTTTCTTGTTTGTTTTTTTCTGAAAAAGTCTTTATTTTCCCTTCATTATTTCTCATATAATTTTGACTGATATGTAAATCACATACCAAAAAATTCATCCTCAAAGGTGTATGACTAAATGCTTACTTAGTATATTTACAAAATAGTACAATCACAGCCACTAATTCCAAAAATATTTAATAACCCTCTATCCATTAGCAATCATTCCCCATCCCAATTCCCCAGACTCTGGTACCAACTAATCTATTTTTTGCTACTATGGATTTGTATATTCTGGGAAATTCATGTAAAAGCAATCCTATAATATATACTCTTTTGTATTTAGATTCTTTCACTGAGCATAATGTTTTCACGGACTGTCTATGATACAGCACGTGTCAGTACTTCATTCCTTTTAGTGGGTAAACCATGTTGTATATATATACCAGATTTGTTTACCCATTTGTCAGTTGATGGACACTAGACTCTATCACTGTGTTGTGCTTTTTTGTTTTTGTTTTGGTATGGTTGACACAAAATTTTACATTAGTTTCAGGTGTACAAATTAGTGACTTGACAAATTTATACATTGTGCTGTGTGCACCACAAATGTAGCTACCATCCATCCCATTACATTGCTATTAAATATCACTGACTGTATTCCTTATGCTTTGCCTTTTATTCCCATGACTTATTCATTCCATAATGGGAAGCATATATCTCCCACTCTCCTTCACACATTTTGCCAAACTTTCCATCCCTTTCCCTTTGGCAATGATCAGTTATCTGTATTTTTAGATAGAGTTCTACTTTATGTTTATTCACTGTTTTTCAGATTCTACTCACGAGTGGAATCATTTGGTATTTGTCCTTCTAGGCTGATTTATTTCACTTAGAATAAAATCCTCTGGGTCCATCTATGTTGTCACAAAATGACAAGATTTCTTCTTTTCTTATTGGTGATTGATATTCCATTATATACATATATGTATGTGTATATATATATATACATATATATTCCATGTATACCATATATATATATAAGGTGTATGTATAAGGTGTGTGTATGTATAAAGTGTGTGTATGTATAAGGTGTGTGTGTGTGTGTATAAGGTGTGTGTGTGTGTGTATAAGGTGTGTGTGTGTATGTATAAGGTGTGTGTGTGTGTGTATAAGGTGTGTGTGTGTGTATGTATAAGGTGTGTGTGTGTGTATGTATAAGGTGTGTGTGTGTGTGTATGTATAAGGTGTGTGTGTGTATGTATAAGGTGTGTGTGTGCGTGTGTGTATGTATAAGGTGTGTGTGTGCGTGTGTGTGTATAAGGTGTGTGTGTGTATAAGGTGTGTGTGTGTGTATAAGGTGTGTGTGTGTGTATGTATAAGGTGTGTGTGTGTGTATGTATAAGGTGTGTGTGTGTGTATAAGGGGTGTGTGTGTGTGTATAAGGGGTGTGTGTGTGTGTGTATAAGGGGTGTGTGTTTGTGTGTGTATAAGGTGTGTGTGTGTGTGTATAAGGTGTGTGTGTGTGTATAAGGTGTATGTATGTGTGTGNGTATGTGATGTGTGTGTGTGTGTGTATGAGGTGTGTGTGTGTATGTATAAGGTGTGTGTGTGTATGTATAAGGTGTGTGTGTGTGTATGTATAAGGTGTGTGTGTGTGTGTATAAGGTGTGTGTGTGTGTATAAGGTGTATGTATGTGTGTGTGTATAAGGTGTGTGTGTGTATAAGGTGTATGTATGTATAAGGTGTATGTATGTATATATCTAAGGTGTATGTATAAGGTGTATGTATGTATGTATATATCTATGGTGTATGNTATTTGGCCAACTGACCAAGCTACTTCAGGTATCTGCTCAGATTGTACCTTAATGAGCCCTACCTTTCCCACACCATTTAGTACCACATTGTTCCATCTGCTTTAACAGCAGAACCTATAAAACCACTTGTCCTGCTCTACTTAAACCATGTTTTTCATAGTATTTATCATCTCTTAACATGTTTGTAATATTGTTATTTATTATACTTACTATTGATGGTCTATCTCATATTAGCCAGAATATTAGTTCTACTAGAGCAGAGATCTACATTTTGTTCTCCATATACTCCAAGTATGTGGAACTTACTATGCCTAGCACATAGTAAACACTCAGTAAATGTTGGATGGATGAATGGGTGAGTGGATGGCTGTAGAGAAATGGACAAATTTATCAAATTTAAGTGCTGAAACTCCAAAATATGTATGGATTCAAGCTATTTATTAAATGTGAGCTTTATGAAATGACAATAGGAATTTAGATGAAATATATAAATTACAAGTCTTGTTGTATAAAGAATTACAAAGAACAAAAGTATTTCTCAGAATAGATATTGAGTATTGCTTGCAGCCAATGCCAGAAAGAAGCACCTTGGCAAAATTTTGCTTGGATCCAAAAATGTAAATTTACCACACATGTACACTGCATTTTATGTCTGCAGTGCTAGACAACATTTCTCTCTAGTTCCTTGAAAAGGTATAAAATTACAAAAGATGGGTTTTTTTGTAACAGACATTTATAAAACCAAAATCCCATGTGCCTTACGATGCATATCTCTCCATGTTACTATGTTTTGGTTTGAAAGAGGAAAAGCAAATGATTAACTTGGTTTTAGAATAAGATAATAGAACTTGAGGAATTTTTAAATTCTTCTGTTAGAAAATCTTCTTAAGAAATTTTTCATATGAAGGACTGCCTTTTTCCCATAAATACAAGATCGTACAGTGACAACTGGCAGGTTGTTTCCTTAGCATTTAATGAACTATAAGTACAATATAATAAAATTTTGGTTTGCATTTGACAAAAGCTTGCATTTGGTTCTTGATTTGCTTGTCCTACTTATTTAGCACTTACTGATAAATCATAGAGTAGAGGAAGGAGTGAGAATCCTATGAAGACCTTATCCCTAACTGATGATACAGCTGAGGATGCATAAGGAACATGTAAGGGACTCTGGAACAGATGCAGTCTTGGGAATAATTTTCTCCCTCAGAAATTATTTAGTAACCACATGTAACACTGTTTTAAGTATTCTATCAAAAATGGGCTCATTCATACCCCTTCAAAGATTTTATGGCAGTAAATAATTAGTAGAACCTGTGTGCACATGTGTGTGTGTTTTCAGCACATGTGGTTTATCCCATTTTAAGTGATTCTGAATATCTACACCATAAGGTTATTAAAAAATGAAAGTGCTAGTGTGCCTGTTCTAGCAAACAGTCAGAATCCATCTAGTTATTCAGTTTCTGCACTTTAATGCTGATTCATTTCTCTCATTTAATATATGATTTCATTTTCTTATAACAAATGTTTGAGCTAGGTATTTTGTCTCCATTTTAATTAAAAAAATTAAAAGCTATACTGTTACATGAAAATTTGGCATTTTCTGGATCTGAGCAAATATTCCTCTAAAATTTCAACATCTTGCCACATTTGTCATTGACTGATACCTTACCGTCTTCTCTACAGAGAGGTAGTTCTATGTGACTTTCAGTATCTTCAACATGGCTCCTAACATGCTCAGTGCCTGTTTGGAATCTGAATAAGCTTATGAGAGGTATAGGGAGGTGGGGATCCAAGATGACAAATATATTCCCAGATTTGAATGATGTCATCACTTTCTTTGAAGGAAAGAATATTACATACATGGGTAAATGGTTCACAGATTATTTTGCTCCATAGATTAATCCAACTAGCCTAATGCCAGAACCTCAATAAAGAAATAAGAATCCATCATGAATCTCCTACGGGCAAGACTGAAGAAGCATGGGACTGAAGAAAACCAAGTGAAGTGGAGAGTGGTACAAGAAAGGTGAACATAAGACAGGTAGAGGAAATTGGGGCATGGAATCTTTACATGTTATCAGTTCTTATTTCCTTCTCGTGCAAAGGGAAATTGAACGGTAACTTAATTCAGGTTTTTACTTATTGAATACAGTGGCAGGGATTCTTGGAAAATTTGAGACAAATTTTGAGCAGAAACCTAAATGCAAGGGATTCAAATTCTTTCCCCATGCTAAAAACATAAATCTATTCTCCATGGCCAATCTAAGGAATTATATGTTACCAAATTTATTTGAAAAGTTTTATAATAATAAAAATACAACTAAGGATTTTACACTTGCATGTAATTATCCCTACAAACATGGTATACTTTAAACTTTATATTCCAAAGTGAATTATAAATCTGGTTTTTATATAAAAAACTTATTATGCTTGCATATTCATAATACATAGTCATTGTGTCGGGGGGGATGGAAAACATATAGAAGAACCAGGCATTTCTTATGTATTGGTTTAAAAGGCAAAAAACCAAATGGTTTAAAGCATATTCACTCAATTTCTTATCTATTAAGATTTTTCTCATTAGGTTTTGTTTAAAAATTGAAGTATAATTAGCACATAATGTAAAGTTAGCTTCAGGTGTAAAACATTGATTTAACAGTTCTATACTTTACTCAGTGCTCTCAGTCAGTGGTAAGTGTAGTCAACATACAACTACAATGTTATTACATCATTTTTCTCTGTTGGTCAATCTTGGTTCCCTGGGACCTCACAGTTATTACATCAGTCACCTTGTTCCCTGTGCAATAATTCCATCTCTGTGACTTATTTAATAACTATAAGTTTGTACCTCTTAACCACCTTTACTTTACTCTTCCCCCACCCACTTCCCCTCTGGCAACCACGTTTGTTCTCTGTATTTAAGAGTCTGGTTTTTTGGTTTGTTTCTTTTTTTCATTTGTTTTGGTTCTACATATAAGTGAAATCATATGGTATTTGTCTTTCCCTGATTTATTTAACTTCATGTAATACCTTCTAGGTCCATTGATATTGTCACAAATGTCAAGATCTCCTTCTCCTTTATGGCTAATATGTATAGCCATATATTATCACTTCTTTATCCATTCATCTATATATTGGCACATGGGTAGCTTCCACATTTTGGCTACTGTAAATAATGCTTCTATAAACAGAGATACTTAATCTTTTCAAATTAGTGTTTTTATTTTCTCTGGGTAAAACTTTAATAGTTGGGATTAGTGGATCAAATTATATTTATATAGGTAATACATTGAGGAACCTCCACTGCTTTCCACAGTGGCTGCACCAATTTACATTCCCACCAACAGTACATGACGATTCCTTTTTCTCCACATTCTGACACTTTTATATCTTGTCTTTTTGATTTGAGCTATTGTGTCAGGTTTAATGTGATATTGTGTGATTCACATTTTCCTAATGATTAGTGATGTTGAACATCTTTTCATAAGTCTATTGGCCATCTGTATGTCTTCTTTGGGAAAATGTCTATTCATATCCTCTGCCCATTTTTTAGTTGGATTTTTGTGGGTTTGTGTGTGTTGAGTTGTAGAAGTTCTTTATATATTTTGGATATTAACCCCTTCTCAGATATATCATTTGCATATATCTTCTCCTGTTCAGTATGTTTCCTTTTCATTTTACTGATGGTTCCCTTTGGTTTGCAAAAACATTTTATTTTGGTGTAATGCCAATAGTAACCCCAAAGAGCCAAAGTAATCTTGAGAAGGAAAAATAAAGGTGGAGGTATCACAATCCCAGATTTCAAGATACATTACAAAACTGTAGTAATCAAGAGTACGGTACTAGCACAAAAGTAGACACATGGATCAAAAGAACAAAATGGGGGGCCCAGAAAGAAATCCAAGCTTATATGGTCAATTAATCTACAACAAAGGGGGCACCTGGGTAGGTCAGTCAGTTAAGCGTCTGACTTTGACTCAGGTCATGATCTCCTGGTTCGTGAGTCAAAGCCCCACTGACAGTGCAGTGCCTGCTTAGGATTCTGCCCCCTGCCCCTGTCTACCCCTCCTCTACTCACACACTCTCTATCTCAAAATTTTAAAAATATTTTTAAAAATCTCTGACAAAGGAAGCAAGAATATACAATGGGTTAAGATAGTCTTCTCAACAAATGATGCTGGAAAAATTGGACAGCTATGTGAAAAAGAATGAAACTACACAACTTTCTTACACCATACATAAAAATAAAGACTTCAATGTAAGACCTGAAACTACAAAATTCCTAGAAGACAATATAGGCAGTAATCTCTTTGACCTCGGCCTTCGCAACGTTTTTCTAAAGGGATTTTTAAATTTATTTTTAACATTTATTCATTTTTGAAGAACAGAAACAGAGCATGAGTGGGGAAGGAGCAGAGAGAGAGGGAGACACAGAATTCAAACTGGGCTCCAGGCTCTGAGCTGTCAGCACATAGCCTGATATGGGGCTCAAACTCACTAATTGTGAGATCTTGACGTGAGTTGAGGTCGGATATTTAACCGACTGAGCCCCTCAGGTGCCCCAGCAATGTTTTCCTAGATCTGTCTCCTCAGGCTAGGGAAATAAAAGGTTTCTTTTCTTGTTTGTTTTTTTCTGAAAAAGTCTTTATTTTCCCTTCATTATTTCTCATATAATTTTGACTGATATGTAAATCACATACCAAAAAATTCATCCTCAAAGGTGTATGACTAAATGCTTACTTAGTATATTTACAAAATAGTACAATCACAGCCACTAATTCCAAAAATATTTAATAACCCTCTATCCATTAGCAATCATTCCCCATCCCAATTCCCCAGACTCTGGTACCAACTAATCTATTTTTTGCTACTATGGATTTGTATATTCTGGGAAATTCATGTAAAAGCAATCCTATAATATATACTCTTTTGTATTTAGATTCTTTCACTGAGCATAATGTTTTCACGGACTGTCTATGATACAGCACGTGTCAGTACTTCATTCCTTTTAGTGGGTAAACCATGTTGTATATATATACCAGATTTGTTTACCCATTTGTCAGTTGATGGACACTAGACTCTATCACTGTGTTGTGCTTTTTTGTTTTTGTTTTGGTATGGTTGACACAAAATTTTACATTAGTTTCAGGTGTACAAATTAGTGACTTGACAAATTTATACATTGTGCTGTGTGCACCACAAATGTAGCTACCATCCATCCCATTACATTGCTATTAAATATCACTGACTGTATTCCTTATGCTTTGCCTTTTATTCCCATGACTTATTCATTCCATAATGGGAAGCATATATCTCCCACTCTCCTTCACACATTTTGCCAAACTTTCCATCCCTTTCCCTTTGGCAATGATCAGTTATCTGTATTTTTAGATAGAGTTCTACTTTATGTTTATTCACTGTTTTTCAGATTCTACTCACGAGTGGAATCATTTGGTATTTGTCCTTCTAGGCTGATTTATTTCACTTAGAATAAAATCCTCTGGGTCCATCTATGTTGTCACAAAATGACAAGATTTCTTCTTTTCTTATTGGTGATTGATATTCCATTATATACATATATGTATGTGTATATATATATATACATATATATTCCATGTATACCATATATATATATAAGGTGTATGTATAAGGTGTGTGTATGTATAAAGTGTGTGTATGTATAAGGTGTGTGTGTGTGTGTATAAGGTGTGTGTGTGTATGTATAAGGTGTGTGTGTGTATGTATAAGGTGTGTGTGTGTGTATGTATAAGGTGTGTGTGTGTGTATGTATAAGGTGTGTGTGTGTGTGTATGTATAAGGTGTGTGTGTGTATGTATAAGGTGTGTGTGTGCGTGTGTGTATGTATAAGGTGTGTGTGTGCGTGTGTGTGTATAAGTATAAGGGGTGTGTGTTTGTGTGTGTATAAGGTGTGTGTGTGTGTGTATAAGGTGTGTGTGTGTGTATAAGGTGTATGTATGTGTGTGTGTATAAGGTGTGTGTGTGTGTATAAGGTGTATGTATGTGTGTGTGTATAAGGTGTGTGTGTGTATAAGGTGTATGTATGTATAAGGTGTATGTATGTATATATCTAAGGTGTATGTATAAGGTGTATGTATGTATGTATATATCTATGGTGTATGTATAAGGTGTATGTATGTATGTATATATCTATGGTGTATGTATAAGGTGTATATATCATCTATGGTGTATATATCTATGGTGTATATATAAGGTATATATATATATATATATATATACACACATTCCATATATATGGAACACACACACCCACCACATTTTTTATCCATTCATCCATTGATGAGCACTTGTGTTGCTTCTCTATTTTGGTTACTATAATGTTGCTATAAACATACAGGTGTATATATCTTTTCAAGTTAGTGCTTTTGTTTTCTTTGGGTAAATCCCCGGTAGTGGGATTACCAGACCATACGGTATTATTTATTTTTTTGAGGAAACTCCATACTGTTTTCCACAGTGGCTGTGCCAATTTACATTCTCCCCAACAGTCCATGAGGATTCCCTTTTCTCCACATCCCTATCAATACTTGTTAGTTCTTATCTTTTTGATTCTAGCCATTGTAATAGGTACAATGTCCTCGTTGTTTCTATTGGCATTTTCTTGATCAGTGATGTTGAACATCTTTTTATGTACCTCCTGGCCTTCTGTATGTCTTCTTTGGGAAAATGTCCATTCAGATCTTTGGTCCATTTCTTAATCACATTTTTTATTATTTTTTTTCTTTTGGTGTTGAGTTATATAACTTCTTTATATATTTTGGAAGATCTATGATGTGCAAATATCTTCTCCCAACAATTTTTTTTGAAAGGGGGATGTTGTTTGTTTTGTTTTTGCTATTAGAGCTCTTTATTTTGATGTAGCCCCAATAGTTTATTTTTTCTTTTATTTCCTTTGCCTTAGGAGACCTATCTAAAAAAATGTGGCTATGGCTGATGTCAGAGAAAGGATAGCCTATGATTTCTTCTAGGACTGTTATAGTCTCACATCACACATTTAAGTCTTTAATTCATCTTGAGTTTATTTCATGTATGGTGTTAAATAACAGTCCAGTTTCATTCCTTTACATGTGGCTTTCCAGTTTTCCCAGCATTTATTGAAGAGACCATCATTTTCCCCACTGTATATTCTTGCCTCCTTTATCATATTTATTGACCATGTAAATGTGAGTTCATTTAATTCCTCTCTGTTCTGTTCCATTGATCTACATGTCTACTTTTGTGCTATTACCATACTGTTTTGATCATGAGTTTTATAGTATATCTTGAAGTCTGGGATTGTGATATCTCTAGCTTTTTTCCTCTTTCTCAGAATTGCTTTGAGTATTTGGAGTTCTCTGTGGTTCCATATAGTTTTCTTTTAAGTGTTTGTTTATTTTTGAGAGAGAGAGAAAGACAGACAGACAGACAGAGTGTGAGCAGGGGAGGGGAAGAAAGAGAGAGGGAGACCAGAAACCAAAGCAGGCTCCAGGCTCTGAGCTGTCAGCACAGAGCCCGATGCAGGGCTTGAACCCGCGAACTGTGAGATCATGACCTGAGCTCCTGAGCCAAAGTTGGACGCTTAACCAACTGAGCCACACAGGTTCCCCCTGTAAAAATGGTAGTTTTTAATATCATTTGTTTTAGTTTGTGAAAAAATGTTGGTATTTTGATAGAGATTGCTTTAAGTAATATGGATTCTTTTAACCGCTAAGGGTGGTGGGGCGCCTGGGTGGCTCAATCGGTTGAACGTCTGACTTCAGTTCAGGTCATGATCTCACAGTTCGTGGGGTTGAGCCTTGTATCCGGCTCTGTGCTTATAGCTAGCCTAGAATCTGGAGCTTCAGATTCTGTGTCTCTCTCTCTGACCCTCCCCTGCTCATGTTCTCTCTCTTTCTCTCTCTCTCTCTCAGAAATAAATAAAACATTTAAAAAATTTAACCCATAAGGGTAGAATATTTTTTATTTGTGTCATCATCAATATCTTTTACCAGTGTTTTATAGTTTCCAGACTATAGGCTTTCATCTCTTTGGTTAAGTTTATTATTAGGTATTTCATTCTTTTTGGTGCAAATGTGAACGCTTTATTTAAAAATTTCTCTTTCTATTACTTTCTTATTAGTGTATAGCAATGTTACCTATTTCTGGGTATTAATTTTTTCCTACAACTTAATTCATTTGTAAATTGACCAAAAACTATTAGAAGTGACAATTTTCTATGTATAGTATCATTTTATCTGCAAATAGTGACAGTGTAACTTCTTTACCAATATGGATGCCCTTATATCTGTTTCTTTTTTAAAAAAAAAAAAAAATTTTTTTTAAATGTTTTATTTATTTCCAGGAGAGCGAGAGAGAGACAGCGTGAGCAGGGGAGGGTCAGAGAGAGAGGGAGTCACAGACCGAAACAGGCTCCAGGCTCTGAGCCGGCAGTCAGCACAGAGCCCGACACGGGGCTCGAACCCACGAACCGCGAGATCATGACCTAAGTGAAAGGCGGACGCTTAACCGACTAAGCCCCCCAGGCGCCCCATCCCTTATATCTGTTTCTTTTTTAAACAAAAAAAAATTTTTTTTAAATGTTTTATTTATTTCCAGGAGAGCGAGAGAGAGACAGCGTGAGCAGGGGAGGGTCAGAGAGAGAGGGAGTCACAGACCGAAACAGGCTCCAGGCTCTGAGCCGGCAGTCAGCACAGAGCCCGACACGGGGCTCGAACCCACGAACCGCGAGATCATGACCTAAGTGAAAGGCGGACGCTTAACCGACTAAGCCCCCCAGGCGCCCCATCCCTTATATCTGTTTCTTTTTTAAACAAAAAAAAATTTTTTTTAAATGTTTTATTTATTTCCAGGAGAGCGAGAGAGAGACAGCGTGAGCAGGGGAGGGTCAGAGAGAGAGGGAGTCACAGACCGAAACAGGCTCCAGGCTCTGAGCCGGCAGTCAGCACAGAGCCCGACACGGGGCTCGAACCCACGAACCGCGAGATCATGACCTAAGTGAAAGGCGGACGCTTAACCGACTAAGCCCCCCAGGCGCCCCATCCCTTATATCTGTTTCTTTTTTAAACAAAAAAAAATTTTTTTTAAATGTTTTATTTATTTCCAGGAGAGCGAGAGAGAGACAGCGTGAGCAGGGGAGGGTCAGAGAGAGAGGGAGTCACAGACCGAAACAGGCTCCAGGCTCTGAGCCGGCAGTCAGCACAGAGCCCGACACGGGGCTCGAACCCACGAACCGCGAGATCATGACCTAAGTGAAAGTCGGACGCTTAACCGACTAAGCCACCCAGGCGCCCCATCCCTTATATCTGTTTCTTATCTGATTGCTGTGCCTAGAAAATTTCAGTACTATGGAGAATAAAAGTGCTGTGAATGGACTTCCTTGTTTTGTTCCTGATCTGGGGAAACCTCTCAGTTGCTTCATGTCTACATTTTCTTCTAAGTGTTTTATAGTTTCACCTCTTAAATTTAGGTCTTTGATCCATTTTGAGTTCATTTTTTATATGGCATGAGGTTTTTGTTTTTATATGCCTTATATTATCTATTGAGATCTTTATTCTCTTCTTCACTAATGTCACGGAGGGTCTTCAGCTCTGACCCAGTGGTAGAAACTGTTACTGACTTAATGCTTATGCTTGCCTCCCTCCTCCAATTCATATGTTGAACCTCTAACCTTCAGTGTAGTTTTATTTGGAAATTGAGCTTTTAAAAAGAATTAAGATTAAATGAAATCATAAGAGTAGAACCCTATTCCAATAGGATTAGTCCCCTTAAAAGAGAAACCTTAGCAAGCTCACTATCTTTCTACACATGCATTGAATAAAGGCGATAAGGGGACATAATGAGAAGGCAGCTTTCTGTAAGCCAGGGAGAGTGCCTTTTCCAAAACCCAAATCAACCTGAACATTGATCTTAAACTTAGCCTTCAAAATGCAAGAAAATAAATTTCTGTTACTAAGCCATCCAGACTGTGGTATTTTGTTACAATAGGTTAAGAAGACTAATACAGAAACATTGGACTGTGGGGCAATCTGGGTGGCTCAGTTGGTTAAGCATCTGACTTCAACTCCGGTCATGGTTCAGGAATTTGAACCCCATATCAGGCTCTGTGCTGACAACTCAGAGCCTGCAACCTGCTTCAGATTCTGTCTGTCTCTCTCTCTCTGCCCCTTCTCTGCTCATGCTCTGTCTCTCTCTCTCTCTCTCTCAAAAATAAACATTAAGAAAATTTTAAAAAGGAGAAGAAACATTGCACTGTGTTACTGGCAACATATCTGGTCCTGTTCACTTAGCTGATTTTTAGTCAAGTTATGAGTCTTCTCCTTGTGAACGCAAGCCTTGGAAATGAAAAATAATGATTTTCTCAGAAAATAACTGACCCTTGCTTTTTTTGAAATTACTGTATTAGACTTCCTGCACCAAACCTGAAATCTGAAACTGTTGGTGTTTCATAAGTTTTTGAAGCTAGGAAAGTCTCTGAAACTTTTCTCAATAAATTTTATAACTTCACCCATGAGAGGTAATCCTTGGGAGAAGTGACCTAAGTAGTGAAAGTTACACATGGCTTGGTAGCACAAACACATATCTAGACTAGAATTCCAGGCTCTTCTATAATATACTATTTTGACTTTCAATAATGAGAGTCTTCCTTTGCTATAAGCTGTGTAGGACATATTTTGTATCATTTGTTCTTTGCAGTTTTTATTGTGAACCTTCTACATCCCCACCTTTATATCCTTTTCATGGGTATCATCTTAATTTATGTTCTTGTTGTTCCACATTAGGATAACTGGCCTGCTCACTGATCTCTCTGCCTGTTCTATTTTCCCTACAATATGCCATTATACACCCCTGTATTCTTAATGCTTAACATCCATTATGTTAGTTTATATTTAGAAACCTTCAGAGTTTTACAGTGTTCATAAGATTTGAAAATTCCTTAACCTGATTTTATAGGCCCTCTGTAATTTTATCTCAACCTTGCCACATCAATATTCATGTCCTTATTCTTTATCCCATTATGTAACTCTATCTCCATTACTCAGAGATTCTCAACCAAGGGTGATTATCTTCACATACAGGGACATTTAGCAACATCTGGAGACAATTTTTGTTGTCACTACAGGGAATGAAGTCTGTTACTGGCACCTAACAGGTAGAGTACAGGTATGCAGCTAAACATTCTATAATGTGCAGGATAGCTGCCCATAATAAGATATTCAGTACAAAATATAAATAGTGCCATGGTTGAGAAACTTAGAGCCTAAGTCTTAGCATGCTTTCTTCTTTGAGTGCCCCTTTCTTATTTTCTTTATATCTTACCTATTCTTCAAGAAGAGCACAAATTCTTTAAGAAGTTGTTTTGGAAAACATCAACTTTTTGAGATCATACTATCTTGTATATCCTCTAAACACATTTGTTGTTGTTGGTATGGATCACATGTAGAACTCAAACATTTATATGTGATTTGTGTCTTCAAACTATATGCCACTTTCAGCAGTCATAGATTTCAAAAAGTCTTTATTTTAGCTATCCTGTAATTTCGTCCCACCAAGAAATGGAAGTATGAAATTCTAACATACATCTGAAAATCAGATTTATTCTCATATTATTGACTCTAATGATTAAATGAAGTAATTTAAAGTATTAATTGAAGTTTAAAATAAAAGTAAAAAGCATCCTAGTTAATATAGGACTTTTCCTTCATATTTTGTTATAATGTAGATTATTTCTATTTATGGTTTATGAGGAAGTATATTCTGATTCTTTCATGAGCTTTACTTTGAGTTGAATGTATTAACTTTCTTTATAGATTGAGAGTAACTCAACTATTTTATACATAATTCTTAGTTGGCAGGGAGGAAGAATATTTTTCACCTTTTTTTTCTTTTTAAATGAATACAAAGAGTCTATTTTCAAACTATACCTGCTTCTTCTATTCCTGCTATAAAACTTACTCTTGCAACATTTAAAATTAGCTGCAGTGCTGGCTGGCAGTTTTATCCTAAAGAATGTTCTTCTGTCTTTCCTCCTCCTTTAAGTGTTTGCTTCTGACAAAGAAAGGCTTAGAAAGAGGAAAGTGTATAATGATGGCATTTTTCATTTGTATTTTAAAGGGAGGGTGACTCTTCATGCAAATCTATTCAGTAAAAATTTACATGATGGAAAATGAGGAATAAACTACTGCTTTTCTGCATCATGAAATCCATGTACTGTTTTATGCAGCTGTAAAATAAATGACTGCTTCACATAATGCACACGAATGCCAAGCAAAACTAAGTAGTACCTACTTGCTCCCAAGTACTAGGCAGCCCGTTTGAATAGGCATTGGAAGAGGAAACTAGTCTATGGAGTTTTGTTCTGTAATATATATGGCCTCTGTGCTCTAGAGAAATTTTATCCTGGGCATGGAAAGTTAGCTATATTATATCCTTGATAATTGAGAGGCACACAGATTTTTATTAAAACTCTTTCTTCCCTCAATTCAAGGAAAAAGTGTTTCAAAGATTGACCAAAGTCTTTATATTTTCCCTAATTAGCTTAAGGAGAGATTCTATATCTCTGATATATAAAATTAGCTGTCAAATTACACTATTTGGAAATATATATAATATAAATTTTTCTCCTCCAAATTATAATCAGATGTATTTAAGTACAGTTGTTTGCTAAAGCACAAGGGTTTTCTAACCTGTGCATAGGTCATTTTGTGTCTCATTGGCACTTGAAAGCTGTCAGAAGCTATTTTCTTTACTTCATATTAAGAGTGTGTGAGCACATGGAAGAGAGCATCATTGCATGACCTAGAAAACCTAGATATCTTAGCCTATTAGCTTATCTTATCAAGGTAAAACCTAAATTAACAGTGTATTCTCACTGGCATACTATTGATACTCTAGAGTACAGACATTGAAAACCTTTAGTATGCCATGTCTTTGACTCTACCCTGGCCCCTCCCAAGCTCCATCACAGTTGATGGAATCAGGCCCACACAGACCTCATTAATCAAAGGAAAAATGCAATGCTGAATTTTAAAGCTTTTCGCTACTTAGTACTTCCCTGACTAATCTTAATTCCTGTAATTCTTCTTCTTCTTTCTCTGAGAGTTTTTACACACGATTATTTTACTTATTACAGATAAAATTTTAATTTAATAACCATACAAATATTGAAGTATTTACAACTTCTATCTCATTTAAATATCATTGTAATATTTTCTCCATTCTGGTATCTGTGTATCAGTGCTTATCTTTTGAATTTGTTTCAAAATTTTATCTGTCTCTGCTAGCATAGCCTGACCTAAACACCTTACATACATTTTCTTAGTTAAACCTAATACTATTTCCATTTTACAAAGAGTGAACTGAGACAGGG
Organism: Crocuta crocuta; assembly: GCF_008692635.1. NCBI lineage: Eukaryota > Metazoa > Chordata > Mammalia > Carnivora > Hyaenidae > Crocuta > Crocuta crocuta. The sequence continues at coordinate 968,605 of NW_027529638.1, read as the reverse complement.
AAAAACTGATTTTGCCTAAGCTAATAGGTGATAGAGTCAGAATTTGAACCACACAATTTGATTTGAGTCTGTGAAGAAGAAAATAATCTTTTCTAAATGTATTGCATGTTAAAATATATCATTGCTTTTGAATATGGCTATAACTCATATTATACACTTCAAAGAATGTTTCCTTTAAAAGAATCTGAGTTATTTGAAGATATTAATAGGGTTTTTAAAAAAATGTTTTATTTATTTCTAGGAGAGAGAGAGAGAGAGACAGTGTGAGCAGGGGAGGGTCAGAGAGAGAGGGAGTCACAGACTGAAACAGGCTCCAGGCTCTGAGCTGGCAGTCAGCACAGAGCCTGACGCGGGGCTCGAACCCACGAACCATGAGATCATGACCTAAGCGAAAGTCGGACGCTTAACCGACTAAGCCACCCAGGCGCCCCTAATAGGTTTTTTTTTTTTTTTTAATTTGCTTGAAGGGTTACATGCAAATCAGCAAAGTATTCAAATAAATAAAAATAATAATTTAATATGCTGACAGATTTTGAATGGCTAGTACTAGAGGAAAAAGAGGTAAGTGTCATACTACTAGTTATTAAGGTATTTCATTGTGAATAAGTAAGCCTGTTTAGGTACTATGGAAGTACTGGGAAAATCATTTGTTTCCTAAAAGAGAAGCTGTTACAGTTCAAATATTTAACCTGTGAAGAATATAGAAATACCTTCCTTTTTTTTCTTGCATTTAGTAAGTAAGTTTATGAAGTATCTCACTGTTGAGTAGATTTTTTAAATCTATGTTTTTAAAAAGAATCTGTTTACTATATCTCAAACAGAGAAGCCAGTTATTCAACCTGAAACAACTTACAATCTCCTCAATGTCAAAATTTTTTCTCTTTGGAATTCCTGGGTGGCTCAGTTGGTTAAGTGTCCTATTTCACCTCAGATTCTCACGTTCATGAGTTCAAGCGTCTCCTCAGGCTCTCTGCCGTCAGCACAAAGCCCGCTTGGAATATTCTGTCCTCCTCTCTCTTTCTGTAACTTCTCAGCTTAAACTGTTTCAAAAATAAACACTTAAAAATTCTAATTTTGAATTTCTGATTCATATTCTTTCCTCTAATATACATCCCTGGATTAATACTACTAAGCTATAATAAAAATAAATACAAACCTTAGCACTCATACAATGTGGAAAGATTCTGTTGAAGTTGTCAAACATTATATAACATGTTCTATGATCTATCTTTCTCAACAAACTCTTAAGTTCCTTTAAAACATGAATCCAGGGGGGTGCCTGGGTGGCTTAGTCGGTTAAGCGACCGACTTTCGCTTAGTTCATGATCTCGCGGTTCGTGGGTTCGAGCCCCGCGTCGGGCTCTGTGCTGACTGCCAGCTCAGAGCCTGGAGCCTGTTTCAGAGTCTGTGACTCCCTCTCTCTCTGACCCTCCCCTGCTCACGCTGTCTCTCTCTCTCTCTCTCCTAGAAATAAATAAAACGTTAAAAAAATTTAAAAAAAATAATAAAACATGAATCCAGGGTCCTATTTCTTTGAAAAATTAACTCAAGACCTAATATAGCACTTTATACATTACAGTTATGCATTGAAGGAAAAAAAAGATAGCATTGAGATAATAAGCTAGAAAATGGGGAAACCCTCTTTATGTCCTTAAATGCTCCCTGTTTCCATTCTCTCATCCATTAAAGCCGCTAAAATTCGTTAAGTAAATCATGATATTCTTTCCTATCTGGATATTAATCTTGCATCCTTTCAAATAGAGCTAGAAACTTACATTATCAAAAATGTTCCCTTTAAACTCAAGCCCAAAATATCTCATCCATGCTATCATTTTACAGTGTGACCAATATAATTCATTTAATTTAAGTTGATGTTAATTTTAAGACGCTCCCAATTTTAGAGAAATTAAAATGTCAAAGTGGTGTGTCTTAGAAAAGACAATTAGCTGTGTTTCTGAGCATTACTATATCATATCTTGCACATCTATTATCTGTATATGTATATACATATATCTCAGATGAATATATACCTAACTATATTATCCATCAGATTATGTGTATTACCAATTAACATTGCAAATAAATTTCAGGAAGTATGTGTTTTATTTTTATTAATTTCAATTTTAAAAGTAAATCCATTTAACAGTAAATGGATTTTCCAACATTATATGAAAAAACAGTAGAAATACAAATTTTTTGTGTGTGCAATCTAAAAATAAGGCTTTCTCCTGTCAGGAAACTGTCTGTGAAAATTGTAATTATTATTATTATTGAGAAGCAAAGTTTAATTAAAAAATATATGTCATGGTGAGTTAGTATTGTATTTTTCCAATTAATTATTCCAGGCTATAAAAGAAAAACTTCAATAAATTACAGGTAAATATATTTTAGTTTCTGATATCTATGTGTTATCTCAACATAAGACATATTTCTCTGTTTCATGCATTTGGATAAGATGGCTCAGCATTATGAAAATACATTGGTAGAGAAAACAAATTTTCTTTATGTGAAAAGTTTTGTCTTTTACTAAGGACATTTATACAGTATAGGATATGTATACAGTGTAGGCAGTACTACCAGAGCATCTTCCTTAAATTCATTGAAGTCTTTGCTTGAATGCTAACTTTTAAAAACTCAGTCTTTATTGTTTTAAATGATTGTAAATCTATTTCAAAAATGACAAAAAGGTGAAGAGAAGTCCCTTTTACCTTTCACCTTCCTCCCAATTTCTCTAGTTATTAATATCTTGCATTGGTGTGGTACATTTGTTACAAGTGATGAGTCCATATTTGTATATTATTATTAACCAAAGTCCATGGTTTATGTTGGGGCTCACTCTTTGTGTCGTGCATTCTGTGGAATTTTGGCAAATACATAGTGAGATGTTTCTATACTACAGTACCATACAGAATAGTTTCATTGCCCTAAAAATCCCATGCTCCACCTATTCATCCCTCTCTCCCCACAGATCACTGAACTTTTTACTGTTGCCATAGGTTTTGTCTTTTCCAGAATGTCAGATCATTGGAATCAGTGTGTAGCCTCTTCAGATCGGATTCTTTCATTTAGCAATATATATCTAAGTTTCCTTTATGGGTTTTTTTTTTTTGTGACTTAATAACTCCTATCTTTTTACCACTTAATAATATTCCATTGTACGTATATACCATGCTTTGATTATCCATTCACTTAATGAAAGACATTTTGTTTGCTTCCAAGTTTTGGCTATTATGAATAAAGGTGCTATAAACATTTAAATTCATTTAAAGGTGCTATAAACATGCAGGTGTTCTTTTCAACTCATTTTTATAAATGCCAAGGAACTGAATGGATGGGTTGTTTGGTAAGAGTATGCTTAGTTTTATAAGAAACTGGCAAACTGTCTTCCAAAGTGGCTCTACCATTTTGTATTCTTACTAACCAGGAATAAGAGTCCCTGCTGCTCTACATCCACACCAGCATATGATGTTGTCAGTGTTTTAGATTTTTGCCATTCTCATAGGGGTGTAATCATATCTCATTTTAATTTGCAATTCTCTAATGACCTGTGATGTTGAGTGGCTTTTTAAGTGCTTACTTTCCATCTGAATATCTTTTGGTAAGGTCTCTGTTTATGTCTTTTAACCATTTTTTTAAAACTGGGTAATTTGCATTGTTTTGAGTTACAAGAATTCATTGTATTTAGGATACAGTCCTTTATCTGGTATGTGTTTTGCAAATTTCCTCACTGTCTCTGTCTTGTGGGTTCATTTTCTTAAGCAACTATTACTTTTAATACTAATATTTTAATATTTCTTATAGCACTTGCAGAATTAGTTTTTAAGACTCTCAATTTATTTTACAACCGAATTTAGAACCATTCATTTTATTCCCTTGAGAATATTATATTAGATCTTCCCCAAATTAACAGTTCCTTTAGAGGTCATGGACTCTAGGTAAATGAATTTTTAACATTAAGATCCCAGCTATTATAATAGTTGGACACCTGGCCACCTTCAAAAATGAAAGGGAATAATAATCCAATCAGGTTGCCATTGCAAACTGTTTATGGTCTTTATTTTTCAGACTGCTTACAGAATACACTAATTATGGTAGAAAGGAACTTTAACTCTGAAGCATGACAGCATTAATTGTGGTTTTGTTATTGCTGTTTGGTTTTTTGTTGTTGCTTGTTGCATTTTTTGTTTTAAAGAAGACTGGTAACTTTAATCATTAACTCTGCTTTAGTCTTTATGCATGTACTTCAGAGGCTTTCAGGTTATAACTTAAGTACAATAAGTAGCAAATGAGCCTTATAAAACATTTTATGAAAACACGAGTTGATTCAACGAATGTAAAGAAGGCATGACAAACTTGGGAGTAAAGTTCAATATCTTGCCTGCCAAGACTATGACCCCTGTTTAGAACGACTCTGAACTTGATGCTTAGAAGTAACTAGCTGTGGGCTCAAGCTATATATTCCCCAAGAGTATTTTATTTCTTGCACAGTGTTTTAAATGTTACTGAATATGTTAAAATATTTTTTAAAAACCATTAGTTTTCATGTTAAAAATCAACCCTTCCAGATTCCCTGAGAGTTGTCATTCATGGCAAAAGTCTATGGCAAGAATAATAATAGCCATTCTTTTTTGACAGGCTTGCTTACAATTTACCACTGAAACTCCATTCCCAGCCCATTCTTTCACTCATTTTGTTACCTCCAGGCAACTGTAGGTACTGGATATTGCCAACCCTGTTCTTTATACCACATTTTATGAATGGCCTTTAGAATTCTATAAATAATAGAAATTTTTTAAAATCTGAAATATGACCTTGAGGTATTTTTCTAGAAAGTAATTAATATGTATCAAAGACAGCTTGACAATTTGATGACTGAATAACGGTACCTGCATATAGAAATCCTACACTCTCAGATGCAATGTCAAATAAATACATACAATCTTATCAGTTATGCATATATCTATTTTAGTGGGAGGAAAAGAATTTTGAAAAGAAAATAACATAACAAAAATGTTCATTTAGTAGTTTATTTACAGTTTAGAATTTACAGAGTGAAAACTGACCTAATTATTCAATATTTATTGAAACCTTTTATAACTCAAGCACTCTTCAAGGGGCTGGGATAAAGCAGTATAAAGATGCTAAAAATTATCTTTTATGTAAAGCTGTGGTGAACTTCTTCTTAGGAACTTCTATATCTGATTTTTTAAATGTAAAATATTAGTTGAGATTGCCATCCTAAACCTTAGGGGAATTCTCTTTATTGAGGCATTTTTTTTTTCCTGCAAACCGCATTTTTCCATGTGCATTTATTACCTAGCAACCAAACCATAAAAAAACCTAATGTTAGATCTTAGATTGATAGGGTTTTTTGCTAGCTGTAGTATAAAATATTTTTTACGATGAAATCCATAGAAATTTCCTCCACAACAACAAAGGATTTAAGAATTATTGTACCAGCTTGCTCACTTCAGGAAAGCACATTTCAGCTTTCAGGGATTTCTGATTGATATTCTTTGAAGTGCTGAAAATACCATGCTAGTAAATGATACCCTACAGACTAAAATCATCTTTTCAGCTGTAGAACTATAGGCCAATGTAGTATAAACCTTCCTGTGACAGACTGACTACACCCTACTTGGCATCAAATGACAGCATCATTTCAGATCATGGTGGAAGCCTCAACAAGTGCAGCCAGTGAGAGACCCTTAACCTTGGGCCATGCTCTCGATTTGGCATTCCTGAGACACATGTATAATCTGTGAAACCCTTTTATTTCAAAGAATGAAAAACACTCTAAAATCTGTTTTATAACCTCAAAGTTAGCATCATAATTGAGAGGCAATGTGTTCAGTAGACAGGACGTTGGGCTCTGAAGCCATATTGGCCAAATTTGAATCATGACTTGACATTCTAGCTGTGTGACCTTTGATGGGTTACTACTTAAACATTCTGTGCCTCAGTACCCTCATTGGTAAAATGGGGATAATAGTAACATCTACTTCATAGGGTTGTTTTGAGATTAAAATGAAATTACTGAGGTAAAGCACAGTAAAGCAGAGTCAATAATCAACAGATAGTAGAATTACTATGAAGTTTAATGTTTTGAAGAGTCAAAAATCTGAATGGCACCTTGGGCATGCTTGAGAACATGTCCATTTAATGTATAATGACTTCCCGAACCGTGTCCAAGAGTTGTCCTTTAAAAAGCTTTTTGATGTATTCAAAGTTCCAGCTCCCGCCATCGGGCAGGAGCCAGCCTGGTGCAGGGACAGCCAGACACGGACCACTCCTCTGCTCTTCTCCCAGGTGCTCGGACCAGGTGGCCACCACCACAGTCTCTACTCCACCCCACAGACATGATCCCCTTCTGTCCTCCCCCAGAACACCTAGACACCTAGACCCCAGTCCAATCATCCCAGCACCCCCCTTACCCCCCACCCCCAGCCGCCGTGCCAAGTTTACCTGACGCTTCTTGCCCAGGATCGTGGGAGGCTGTGGTGACCTCTTCGCCCTGGCCAGCTCCTTGCTACCTCTTGTCATAGTGAGCTTGTGCTGTCCCCTAGGATGGGGGGCATGGCCCTGGCTGCCAGATGCACCTTGGCATGATCTGCTGCCTTGCTTCTATACGGGAGCAAGCTACCTCTCCTGCACCTGACATTCAATNCCCTGCTCACGCTGTCTCTCTCTCTCTCTCCTAGAGATAAATAAAAACCATTAAAAAAAAATTTGAAATGATTGAGGCACTGTAAAGGGAAGTCTTTTTTAAATTTTTTAAATGTTTTACTTATTTTTTAAAGAGTTATAGAGACGGCTTGAGTAGGGGAGGGTCAGAGAGAAAGGGAGATACAGAATCTGAAGACAAGCTCCAGGCTCTGAGCTAGAGCAGCTAGCTCAGCATATCTGTGCTGACTAGGCCACATTGCCAAGGGCATTTCACTCAAGTCCTTTAGGGTTATTTTTAACCCTGAGATCTGTTTTCTCAGAGATCTTGACCCTGAACGAATATGCGCCTGTGGTCATGACGCTGCTCTGTTTTCTACAGATTCGCACCTGATAGGACTCAGTTTTATTCTGTAGTATTTGAATATAGGGATTTTGTTGTTGCAACATAAATGTGTTTTGGGAAGGGGCCATCTAGGAGATATGTTTTACAGATGCTTAAAATAAAACACTTGAATTTTGGATCTGGGGGATGGAGAAATCAGGGAGTCTGAACAAATAAAACCCAGATCTCTGAGGAGTGGACACTGGAATTTTACAAGTTGCAGTGTTGATAGATGGAGTCTTTTTGTAATGTTAAACATTGTGAACACGCCTAAGTATGCATGGGTGTTTTCTGACTGACCTGTTAAAAACAGTCTAGCCAGAGAAGCTAATCATATCTCTTGATATTTCTGTATGATTTGACATAATGAATCTATTATTTCCTCAGTTGACTTACGAGATACCATACACTTCTCACTTTTTTGTTAACTTACTGGCTTCATGGTTAGTGTTTCCTCCCACAGAATTCAGTCCTGATTCTCTGTTCTTTTCCCAAATTGCCACTCCAGATAATCGCATCAACTCTCATGGTTTAAGTGGAAGACACATGATAAGGACTCCAAGTTTAAGAATGATAGCCCTGATTTCTGTCCTGAGATCCAGAGTAATAGTCAGTTAATAGTCAATTACCTTCTCAACATTTCCACTTGGATGTCGAATAAGCTTTTCAAAATTTATAGATGTAAAAAAACAATAGTATTAATTATGCTTTACTTGCCAAATTAGTAAACAAAAATTTTATGTGGTGTTTCCATTTAGTAAATCTTACCACCTTTAATGGTTTTTATAAATCAGAAATCTCTGATTTGTTCTTGATTTCTTTCCCATAACTCAACATCCTATCCAGACTAAAGATTCCTGAAAGAGCTACTTCAAAATACAAATCAAATACCGAACACTGCTATTAGTATAAATATAAGCCATTATTCCCTTGTGTGGAGCACTGTTCCTCACTCACACTCTTATCCCCTACAGTCTAATTCTTACATACCAGCTGCAGTATTTTTTTAAAAATACAAGTAAGATTATATCCTTTCCCTGTTCAAAGACCTGAAAGACTTCTCTACTCAATTAGATGAAAATCCAGTCTCCTTACTGTGCTTTTCAAATCCCTTGTTAATCTTGCCCCATGACCTTTTTAATTTCTCTCCCATAACTTTCCCCTAAATCATTTTTCTTCTCCCACACTGGTGTTATTGCTCCTGTTGTTTGTTTATTTGTTATCTGTCTTTCAGTAAAATATATTTTCTATGTGAAATTTTACTGATTTTAGTCCAAAAACTATCAACAGTACTGACAACCAATGCCTGGCACAGAATAGAAACCTAATAAACACCATTTGAACAAATATTAAATGAACATTGGGCAACAGAGTTTCTTTCATATGTATCTTGGTATTATCACAAAATCTGTGTTCTACAAAGGGCCGTGTCTCAGTTGGAATCTCAAAAAATGCCTGTTAGAAATTTGAGTTGAGGTACTGTTTATGATAATTGTTGAACCTAGGGTTTAGAAGAAGCCATAAATGATTAACAACTCATATACTGCTACAATTATTTTTGTTTCAACATCTTCTAAGCCTATATTTGAATAATTTCATTCTTGGGACCCACTGTATTCTAAGGAAGTCTTTACTATTAGAAAGTTATTTTGTATTTTTAGTTATTTATCAGTTATACATTTAACTATCTAGACTCTGGATCCCAATAATTCCAACATATTGGTCTTAATTTATTTTAAAAATGCTTCTCTAATTATGGGAAATCTATTATATTTCTGTATTTTAGTTAAGAAATTCTCTTCTATAAAAAACAATTTTCCATATTTCCTGCAAGGGACAGAATACTTAGTTAGAGCTCTTTTAGCACAAGGTACTTGACATTTTTACTCAGGTACACTTGACATGGCCCCCAAAATAACCCACACCATCAGAATCCAGGTTTTTTTGGTTTATTACATTTCTTTCCTTTTGAGCGATAATGTGCAGAACAGACATCCTACGTCATCCTTCAGCTTCACACTCTCCTCATTCTTACTGTTAAACTATACTGCCTTTGTCATCCCATCTCTAAGGCTCATTGTATTTCCAACCTACCCTAGGGTAGTTAGAATGAGAGTGTCTCTTGCACATGTTATTTGGTTATAAAAGTTAATAGCTTTTGAATTTTGACATATGAAAAAAATCCTCTGTGTCAAAATAGCTATAATTATCTTGGCCCTTCCAAACCATCCTTCTCTATTCCTGGCAATGAACAAAATATGCTGTTATATTAACATAACATGAAAGGCCCTTCAGCATCTCATCCAAACCTTCTATTTTTTTCTTCTACAAACTGTCACTCCATGCCCTAGCTACATATATTGCTCCCTTTTGTTTCCTAAACCTTTGCATACACTTTTGATACCCATTTACCTCTTGCTTTTGGTTTATATGGCAAGTTTCACCTCAAAGAGTAATCCTTCTGGAGAGGATTTCTCAACTCCTAAGAAAGTTGATTTTTCTTTATCCTGCTCAATGATTATGTTTTGTATATACCTCCACTATAGCACTTTTCTAATTGTGTTGTGATCCTTGATATTTATATCTGTCATTCTTCTAGTATGCAGGGTATGCTAAGGTCTATGTCCATGGTGAGCTAGAGATTTTACAACATTGAGAATATGCAGCTGTGAATTACATTGTAGTGCACTTATTAGAAATTAATATCCAAGATGGGTCTCCAGTTTGGGGCTGACAGCAAATAACGAAGGAAAGGTAGATCTACATTCACAGTCTTTTGGAAGTTGCAGCTCTTTGGGGCCAACTTTGGTATAAATCACTGCAAAAAAGAACCCCAAGAGTTTCTTCTAGCTGATGAGTATCAGATTTTGATTATTTTGGTACATGGTGTGTGTTCAATTGCTGTATAAAAATTGTGTAATTGTGTTGGGGTTCTTACTCCTTTATTACTTAAGTAGAAAAAGTTAATCTTAATAATATCTCTGGTGAGTAGATATTTAATTAAGATTTTTCCCACTTTATTCTATTCCTAATTATTTTATTCTCTCCTTAGAATAAGTGGAAGAGTAGATAACTAAATATAGACTCCTACTAGATTGAATGTCAATATTAGGAAGGCCATTATTTCACTTGAGTTAAAATATAATTTTTTCATTCTTTCTTTTACACACATATTCTCTAAGCACCTTCTTATACTGGGTTGTGTCAGAAGACCAACAAAACCACTGGCCTCCTGGAAATTTCATTTAAATAAATTCGCAGCTATTGAGATTTATGACCCATGGTCATCAATCAACTACTATAAGTAGTTTTAGAAATGCTCCAGAATTCTAGAATCCTTCTTATTTATGACAGAAGTTGGATACCTCATTAATTACCCTGTGTTTTTTTCCCTTTTTTCCTGGGCATATATCTAAATGCTATTTCCCAAACTCTCTTACAGGTAGATATGGATATAGACGGAATATATAGATGACGGAATATGAGATGTTAATTTATGTCACTTAGAAACCTGATCAATGAAAACTCCTACACTGAGGACTCCACAGTCTCCTTTTCTGCCAGATTGATGCAGGGAAGCACAGTGACATTGGGACATTGGAAGCCAAAATATTGTAGATGATAAAGCCATTGTGTTAAAAGAGCCTAGGTCTCAGTATCAGCACTTTGAAGAAAGGCATCCACTTTTAGGGACTTTTTTCTTTCACCTGATCAAGAAATAAATCACTAATAAATTAAAGTTAACCTGTTAATATAGTATCTCACTAATAAACTATGCTTACTGCTTCCTCTTCCTTATGGAATACCATCAAAATCACAAAACTTAAGAGCATTGAATATTTAACTTCAAGACAGGAGAAAAGTAGCATTGGAGAAATAACTCTTTTCTGCAGCTAGATTGAATGAAATGGAATAGAAGGATAAGGATAGGTAATATGAGGAAGAAAAACAGAGTAAGTCCCTGTGGTCTGTTATAGGAAACAAAAAGAAAACATGAAGATGTAGATTTGGAGTCTGTGAGGCATTTCTTTAAAAAGGAAAGTACCATGTAATTTTTCTTGTGTTTCTGGAATTAAAACTCTTAGGGAGAGGGGAGTTTGAGGTAGGCTTCCATTTATTATATATATCCCAGGGCTTCAAATACTGCCTTCCACAAAGTAGACACTCCATAAAAATCTGTTGTATGAATGAGTGAATTTCTAATACTTAAAGTCTCAGAGCTTAATCATGATAATGTCCTGATTGAACATAAACACATTCTAATATGACAATTGATTACAGAACTGTCATCATAATTGCCTACCAGTTTCTCTCATTTCCCATGAATATCTTTAAGCATTTACAATTCTGATGATGTAACTAATCATCAAGAACTCCTAAGAGTGACACCAAGTCCAGCATCTGTTCCTCATCTCAACTGTTGAAGCAATCATTTTAAACTTTTGTTTAAGGCTAGAAGGTATTTTCCCATTAACTGACAGTGACAGAGGAAGGGGGGAGTGAGCTATGGAAATCATCCTGAAAAAGAGGACAGCAAGGGACACCATTTAAATACATAAAAAGATCCAGCCAAAGAACACAACTATACTGCTATCTTTCCAGTGCTTGTCATTCAACTGGGGGTCAATACTACCTCAGAGTTCTTTGAGATGTCAGTATAAGTTCTTCAAGAGCTAGTTTATTAGAAAAAAAAATACGTTTGTTTGTTAGCATCATATATTGTGCGATCCTAGTATTGGCAGTGATTACAGTGACTGATTCCCAGTAGCGATTTCTTTAGAAGATTTTTTAGGTCCTCTAGGCAATGGACAGTAGAACTACAATTATTTGAATTTATTCTAGGATTTTGATGTAATATAGATTTAATTATAGATGTAATAGAGAGATGAATTCTGTATAGTTGACCTTGGACAATTCTGGGGTTAGGAGTCCCAATCTCCTTGGGCAGGTGACAATTTATGTATACATTTTGACCTACCCCAAAACTTAATAGCCTACTGTTGACCTGAAGCCTTGTCAATAAGAGATGATTAATATGTATTTTATGTTATATGTATTACATGCTGTAATATTACAATATAGTAAACTAGAGAAAAGAAAATGTTATTAAGAAATCATCAGGAAGCCAGGATACATTTATGGTAATATACTGTATTTATCAAGAATTCACATATAAGTGGACCTGCACTCTTCAAACCTGTGTTGTTCAAGGGCCAATTGTATCACACAAAGGAGACTATATATTGGTAGTATCAGTGTCTCTCTTATAAATTACCTTCCCTATCTCCTTTTATGCAAACAAGTTCCCCCAGAATAGGAGAGAATTAAGAGGAAAATTTAATTCTAAAACTGGAAGTTTTATGTGTTTCTTTCTAGTCATTTGTCCATTTATTGTAAATGTTACAATAAGTGAATTGCATTGGTCAGAATTGAATAATTTTGTCAAGGCTTTATATTTTTGTGATCTCATTTTTGGTTATTCTTATTATATCTATATTATTCTATTCTGCTTTATATTTCCTTAGTTATTCGCATTTAAAAAATGTATTTTAGGGGTACCTGAGTGTTGGAGTCAGTTGAGCATCAGACTTCAGCTCAGTTCATGATTTCATGGTGTACAAGTTCAGACCCTGCATCAGGCTCTATGCTGACACCTCATAGCCTGGAGCCTGCTTCAGGTTCTGTGTCTCTTTCTCTGCCCCTACTCCCCCCTTTCAAAACTAAATAGCCATTTGGGGCACCTGTGTGGCTCACTCAGTTAAGCATCTGATTTGATATCCTCTCAGGTCATCTCATGGTTCATGAGTTCAAGTCATTCTTCAGTAACAGCACGGAACCTGCTTGTGATTCTCTGTCTCCCTCTCTCTATCTCTCTGCCCCCCCTTCTCTCTCTCTCTCTCTCAAAAATAAGTAAATAAACATCAGATAAACAAACAAACATTAAAAATCTGTTTGATGACCCAGTGAGACAATTTGTGGAAATATGCTGTGATATAGAAAAAGAAGACTCCAAATTTTTCTTGGGGTTGGATCTGATGAGTATAAAGGTGAATGACTGCACAACTACATGAATATACTAAAACCTACTGAATTGAACACTTGTAAAGGTGAAATTTATGGCATGTGATTTATATCTCAATAGAGCTCTTATCTGAAAATGATGAATTATAATCTTCTGACTTATTTCACTGCATTACTGCTAGAAGGGACATGTACACAGAAAGTGCCATGTTTATAACAAGAGCTGCTTATGAATGGGTACTGCATGGGCTGGGGTGCTGTTTCAGATTGTCCTATTCCACTATATGCTGTAGGTGAGAAACAGCTTACAAATACAGGAATGTCTCCAGGAAAATTGAAACAACATTTAACTACAAGACACTGGAATTTGACACTTAAAACTGCTTATTTCTTAATGATCTATTATAATATCAAACACAGTAAAGCTCTTACTTTAAAAAATTCAGTGAAAAGCACCAAACACAAGTTATTTACTAGAAGAACTTATTTTGCACACAAGTAAAAGCTAAGTAGTTGATAAGAAACTACAATGTCATCATATAAAATTATAGTGACTAAATTGCATAGGATGAGTATGACAAATTCTCAAATGGTATGATAGGTCAGCATTTTGTGACATATTACATGATGCTTACATACAATCAAAGAAAATTGGGTAATAACTGAAAAACAGCAGCTTCTCTATCCAAGTTGATGAGTCAACATATTTCATCAATAAATGCCATGCCATGTGTTACCCAATGTATTGTTAGTATTACTATCTGTAACAAAGTTATCTTTTAAATCCATTTTATTATATACCTAGGTGTAGTTCCAAAAATATTTTTCTGCTTAGTGTTCTTTGAGATTCCTGAAACTGAAATATAGTGTCTGTCATTAGTTTCAGAAAATTCTCAACCATAACATTTCAAATATTACTTCTCCATTCTCTTTTTTCTTTTAGTATCCCAATTATGCATGTATATATTTCATCTTTTGAAAATTTCCCATAGTTCTTGGTGGTAGTTTTGTTTTTACTTTTTCTTTTCTTCCTCTTTGTATTTCAGGTGGGAAGTTTCTGTTGACTTATTGTCAAGCTCTCTGGTTGTCTACTATTCCAGTATACTCATGAGCACATCAAAGCCATTCTTTATGTCTGTAACAATGTTTTTATTTTTTCCTGGTTATATTGAGACATAATTGACATCCATCACTGTGTAAAGTTGTTAAGCATAGTGGTTGGACTTAAATAGTGAAAACTCACCACAATAAGTTTAGTTAACATCCTTCATTTTATGTAGATATAAGAAAATATTGTGAAGAAAATTTTTAGGATTTTCTCTCTTAACTCTCATACGGCAGTTTTAACTATAGTCACTTGCAGTTTTAACTATAGTCACTTGCAGTTTTAACTATAGTCATCTGCAGTTTTAACTATAGTCACCTGCTGTATGTTACAGCCTCTGTGCTTACTTACCTCAAAACTGTAAGTTTGTACCTTATGCCACTTTTCTCCAGTTCCCCTTTCCCTAGCCTCCACTTCTGATAAACACAATCTGATCTATCTTCTATAACTTAGTTGTTCTTTCCCTCTTTTTTTTTTTTAGATTTAATTTATAAGTGAGATCCTACAGTATTTTTCTCTGGCTTATTTCTATTTGTCTGACTTATTTCACTTAGTATAATGCCTTCAAGGTCTATCTGTGTTGTCACAAGTGACAGGATTTTCTCACTTTTTGTGGATGCATAATATTCAATTGTGTGTGTGTGTATATGTGTGTGCACATACATATACTCAAACTGTAGCTTTATCACCCATTCATTCATTGACAGATACTTAGGTTATTTTCATTTCTTGGCTACTATAGACAATGCCGCTAAGAACATGAGAGTGTAGACATCTTTTTGAGTTGGTATTTTTATTTCATTGGCTATATTTCCAAATGTATAATGGCTGGATCATATGATAGTTTTATTTTTAAGTATTTCAGGGTCCTCCATGTTGTTTTCCATAGTGGCTGTACCAGTTTACAATCCTATGATCCTACCAATGCACGAGTGTTCCCTTTCCTCCATATCTTTGGTAGCAATGTTAGCATTTTTCTTTTTGATGATGGTCATTCTAACACATGTGAGGTGATATCTCATTGTGTTTTGATTTGTATTTCTCTAATGATTTAGTAATCTTAAGTGTCTTTTCATGTAGCTATTGGTTTTTTATATATATCTTCTTTGGCAAAATGTCTATTCAGATATTCTGCCCATTTTTATTTGGAATTTTAAAAAATGTTTATTTTGAGAGAGCACAAGCCAGGGAGGGGCAGAGAGAGAAAGAAATCAGAGGATCTAAAGCAAAGCAGGCTCTGCACTGAAAAGCTGACAGCTGCAAGCCCCATATGGAGCTTGAACTCATGAGCTGTGAGATCATGACATGAGCCAAAGTGGGACACTCAATGTACTGAGCCACCCAGGTGCCCCTGGAATTTTTTTTTCTATTGAGTTGTATGAGTTCTATATATTTTGAGTATTAACCCTTTATCAGATATATGATTTGAAAATTTTTTTTTCATTGCATTAGTTATCTTTTAACTTTGCTAATTGTTTATTTTGCTAGGCAGAAGTTTTATAGTTTGATATAGTCTCACTTGTTCTGTTTTTGATTTTGTTACTTGTGCCTTGGGTGTCGTATTCAAAAAATCATTGTCAAGACCCATGTCAAGGAACTTTTCCTATGTTTTTTTTCCACAAGTATCATCATTTCAGGTCTTACATTTAAGCCTTTAATCCACATTGAGTTAACTTTTGTGGTAGTATAAGATACAGGTCCAGGATGATGCTTTACATGTGACTATTTAATTTTCTCAGCACCGTTTATTGAAGAGACGGTCTTTTCTCCATTGGGTATTCTTGGCTTTATTGTCAAATATTAGTTGACTATATATACTTAGGTTTAATTCAGGGCTCTTGATTCTGTTCCATTGATCTATTTTTTCTGCTTTTATGCCAGTTTTGATGATCATAATTTTATAGTATAGTTAGAAATCAGAAAGTGTGATATCTGCCACATTGTTTGTCTTTCTCAGGATTTCTTTGGCCATTCAGGGTCTTTGTGGTTCCATATAATTTTTAGGAATATTTTTTACCCTGGAAAAAAATGCCATTGAAATTTTGAAGGGAATTGGATTGAAATCCATGGAAAGTTTTTGTTAGTATGGATATTTTAACAACATATATTATTCCAATTGATGAACACAAAATATATTTCCATTTATTTGTGCCTTCTTCAATTTCTTTCATCAATGTCTTGCATTTTTCAGAGTAGAGAACTTTTACTTCCTTGGCTAAGTTTATTCTAAAGTATTTTATTGTTTTGATGCTATTGTGAATGAGATAATTTATTTTTCAAATAATCTGTTGTTAATCTATAGAAACACTACCAATATTTGTATGTTAATTTTGGATCCTGCAACTTTACTGAATTTATTTGTTAGATCTAAGAAATTTTTGGTGGAGTCATTAAGGATTTATATGTATAAAACAATTTCATCTGCAGGTATAAAAAATATTACTACTTCCTTTCCAATCATAATATCTTCTACCCTCAGCCCCCACTAGCTTGCTCTGGCAAGGATGTCCAGTACTCTGTTGAGTAAGAGTGGTGAGAATGGACATCCTTGTTTTATTCCTGATGTTAGAAGACAAACTCAAACTTCCAGCACAGAGTATGATATTACCTGTGGGCTTATCATACATCATCTTTATTATGTCAAGGTCATCCTTCTATATATAATTTGTTGAATGTTTTTATCATGAACAGATGCTGAATTTTATCAAATTCTTTTTTTGTGTGTGACTGTTGCAATGGTTATGGGATTTTAAAAATTCTATTAATATGATGTACCACACTAATTTGTATATGTTGAACCATCCCCTCTATTCCCAGGGATAGAGACAACTTGATCATGGTGAATGATTTTTTTTTTTTTTAATGTGCTGCTGATTTAGTTTGCTTGTGCTTCGTTCAGAATGTTTGCATCTTTATTTATCAGGGATATTGGTTTTATTTCCTGGTAGTGACATTTTCTAGCCTTGGTATCAGGATGATATTGGTCTCCCAAAATGAATTTGAAAATGTCCTCCCTTTTCAGTTTTTTGGAAGAGTTTAAGAAGGATTGGCATTAGTTCTTCTTTAATGTTTCGTAAATTTCACCATGAAGTTATCTGATCCTGGGTTTCTCTTAATTGGGAGCTGTTTAGATTATTCAATTTCCTTATGGTAATTGGTCTTTGTATTTCTTCCTAATTTAGTCTTAGGAGTTTGCATATTTCTAAAAATTTTTAAATTTTGTCTAGCTTGTCCACTTTGTTGGCAGATAGTTGTATATAGTACCTCTTTTGATCCTTTATATTTCTATGCTATCAGTGATAATTTCTTTTCTTTTTCATTTATAATTTTATTGATATGGGTTATCTCTTTTTCCCCTTGGTTAGTCTAGTAGAAGTTGTTTTGATTTGGTTTGTCTTTTCAAAAATCTAATCTTTAGTTTGATTAATCTTTTCTATTTTTTCCCCCTGTTCTCTATCTCATTTACTTCTACTCTAATCATTACTGTTTTCTACCTTTTTGTGATTTTGGGCTCAGTTATTCTTCTCAGTTCCTTAAAGTGTAGAGATAGGTTGCTTATTTGACATCTTTCTTTTTTTTTTTTTTTAAGTTTATTTGAGAGAGGGAAAGAGAGAGAATGAATGGGGGAGGGGCAGAGAGAGGGAAGATAGAGAATCCTTTGAGATCACAGCCTGAGCTAAAATCAAGAGGGGGATGCTCAACCAACAGACCCACCCAGGTGCTCCAGCATCTTTCTTCATATAGGTGTTTATTGCTATGAACTTCCCTCTTAGAACTGCTTTTGCAGGATCTCATAAGTTTTGATATGTAGTGTTTACATTTTTATTTGTCTAAACATACTTTGTTATTTTCCTTCTAGTTAATTTTTTAATCCATAGATTTAATTCTCGTGTATTCATGAATTTCCCAGTTTTCTTCTTGTTTTTGATTACTAGTTTCATACCATTGCTGTTAGAGAAAATACTTGGTCTGACTTTAATCTTCAATTTGCTAAGATTGTTTTGTGGCTTAGTATATGGTCTGACCTAGAAAATGTTCTATACGCACTTGAAAAGAATGTGAATTCTGTGTTTCTCAAATACAATGTTCTGCATATATCTGTTGGATCCATTTGGGCTGTAGTGTTGTTCAAATCTGGTTCTCCTAATGATTCTCTGTCTGGATGACTTCCATTTTTGAAAGTGGAGCATTAAAGTCCCCAACTAATATTATATTGATGTTTATTTCTTTTAACTCTTAGTTTTGCTTTATATATTTAGATGCTTTGACATTGGGTGCATATGTATTTACAATTCTTACATAGCTTTATGTATTCACCCTTTAATCATTATAGTAACATTCATTGTCTCTTTTTCTATTTTTAGTCTAAAATTTATTTTGTCTGATACAAATATAGTTACCCCTGTTGGGTTTTCTTATTGTTTTTTTTAAATCTTTTGTTTGAAAAGATTTGCTTGAAATCTTTCCATTCATTCATTCTCCATGTGTGTGTCTTTAATACTAAAATGAGTTTATTGTAGGCAGCATATTATTGGATCTTTAAAAAAATCAGTCAGCCATTCTCTCTTTTGATTGGGGAAATTAATCTATGTTTAAAGTGATTATTGAAAATAAGGATTTACTATTGTCATTTGGTTTTCTAGTTGTTTGGTAGTTTCACTGTCCTTTGATACTTATCCTGTCATCTTTTTGTGTGTGTTTTGATGTTTGTTGGTATCATATGCTTTGACTTTTTTATCATGCTCTTTTGTATAATTACTATAAGTCTTTCCCTCCTGGTTACCATGTGGATACCTAAAATATCTTAAGCTATAATATCCTATTTTGAACTGATAACAACTTAAATTTAATATAGTTCCTCAGCTTTACACTTTTACCCCTCCCCTTCATATTTTAGGTTATTGACACAATTACTTGAATATTTTTGTATTGCATAATAAATAACAGACTATTGTATTTATGGTCATTTTTACTACATTTGTTTTATTTTAACTTTTAAACTAGAGGTGTACGTGAATTATGCACCGACATTATCTTATTACAGAATATAATTTTAACTATACATTTACCATCACCAGTGAGTTTTAAGCTGCCTTATGTTTCTATGATTTAATTAGTGTCCTTTTATATTTATTCAAAAAATTTTCCTTAGCATTTATTGTAAGGCAGACCTACTGGTAATGAATTCCCTCAGCTTTTATTTATTCAGGAATATCTTTATTCCTCTTTAGTTCTGAAGGATATCTTTAGGTATAGTATTCTTGGTTGACAATTTCCACCCTCCAATATTTTGAATGCGTCATCCTATTCTAACCAGTCCCAAAAAGTTTCTGTTGAGAAATACCCCAATGACCTTATTCAGGTTTCTTTATCTGTAACTACTCAATATTATTTTGCTCACTTTAAAATTCTTTCTATCTGACATTTGGCAATTGAATTTCAATGTGTCTTGATGTAACCCTATTTGGGTTTAACTTATTTTAGGTCTTTTTGACTTTTTGTATTTGGATGTATACTTCTCTCCCCATGTTTCAAAAGTGTTCAACCATTATGAATTTAAATATACTTTCTGTACCTTTCTACTATCCTTCTGAAACTCTGATAATGTGATTATTTGTTTTAATTGTGTCAAATAATTCCCATAGACTTTCTTTACTCTTTTATTATTTTTCTTTTTCTTTTTTTTCCCTAACTGGATAATTTCAATTGTCCTATCTTCTGGGTCTCTGAATCTTCTGCATGATCAAGTTTGCTTTTGGAGTTCCCTAATGAATTCATCAGTACAGTTATATTTTTTGGTTCTAGGATTTCTTTCTTTTCTTTAAATGTTTTTATTTGTCAATTTTCTCATTTTGTTAATGCATTGTTTCCCTAATTTCATTTAGTTGCCTGTGTTTCACTTGTAATTCACAAATTTTTAAAAGAAGATTATTCTGAATCCATTTATTAAATAAATTTTACATGTAACATTGTGTAACAGGTTAAGATGTATGGAATTTTACTTTGATCAATTTATATATTGTGACATTACTATTGTGATATTTTATCACATTTAATAATTATATTATTATCCTTATTCATTGCACTGTGTATTAGACCTCTATGGCATATTTAATACTTGTTACAAGTTTGTACCTTTAAATGCCATCAATCTTACACCCTTCATATGCTGGTAATCAACATAATGTTTTTTTTAAAGGCTTGACTTTTTTAAGATCCACATATAAATGTTATCATACATTACTTGTCTTTTACTTTCTGACTTATTTTGCTTAGCATAATGAGGGCCAGGTCCATTTATGCTGCCACAAATAGCAGAATATCCTCCTTTCTCATAGCTAAATAATATTTCATTGTGTATATGTACCATATCTTTTTAATCTGTCCATTCATTGATGGGGATTTGGGTTGTTTCCATATTTTGGCTATTGTGAATAATGTGGTAATAAACATGAAAGTACATATATCTGATTCAAATCCTGATTTTATTTCCTTTGGGTATATATCCAGAAGTGGAATTGCTGGATTGCATGGTAGATCTACTTTTAATTTTTTGAGAAAACTCCATATTGTTTTCAATAGTGGTTGGACTAATTGACATTCCTGCCAAATGTGTACGCGAGTTCCCCTTTACACTACCTCCTTGCCAGCACCTGTTGTTTCTTGTCTTCTTGTTGATAGCCATAGTGTTGAGCATCTTTTCATGTTCTCATTGACCATTTTGATTTCTTCCTTGGAAAATGTCTATTTAGTTCTTCTTCCATTTTAAATCAGATTTTTGCTTTTTGTTACTGTATGAGTTTTTTATTTTGGATATCAATCCTTTATTTGACATATTGTTCGCAAAAACTTTCTCCCATGCTATAGGTTGTCTTTTCATTTTGTCCATTGTTTCTTTGCAGAAGCTTTATATTTGATGTAGTCCCATTTGTTGGTTTTTACGTTCATTGTTTGTGCTTCTGAGGTCGTGCCTGAAAAATTATTGTCAAGATCCGTGTCAGTGAGCAAATAGCAACCATTTTACTCTTTTCTTTCTGATCTGAAGCCCTTTTATTTCTTTACCTTGCCTAACTCTTCTCTCTAGGACTTCCAGTACCGTATTGAATAGGAATATTGAGAGTAGGCACCCTTGTCTTGTTCCTGTTCTTAGAGAAACACTTCTGATTTCTCTCCATTGATTATGATGTTAGCAGTTTGTCCTGTCATATATGGCTTTTATTGTGTTTAGGTATATTTCTCCTATACCCAATCTTTTAAGGGTTTTTACTATAAAATAATGTTGTATTTTGTCATATACTTTTTCTGTGTCTACTGAGAGAATCATGTGATTTATATTTTTAATTTTATTGATATGTTGTATTATGTTATTGATTTATTTGAGTATGCAGAGCCATCCTTGCATCCTGGGGATAAATCCCACTTGGTTATGGGACATAATCTTTTTAAAGTGTTCTTAAATTTTAATTTTTTAATGTTTGCTTATTTTTGAAGAAGAGAGAGGGAGCATGAGCAGGGAGGGGATAAAGAGAGAGGGAAACACAGAATCCAAAGTGGGCTACAGGCTCTGAACTCTTAGCACAGAGACTGACACAGGGCTCGAACCCACAAGCCATGAGAGCGTGACCTGAGCTGAAGTTGGACGCTTAACTGACTGAGCCATCCAGGTGCCCCTGTTCTTGAATTTTAATGTGTTATGGAATATTGAAAATTTTTGCATCTATATTTATGAATGATATTGGTCTATAGTTTTCTTTCCTGTAATGTGCTTATTAGGTTGATAACAAGGTAATGCTGAGTTTGTAGACTGAGTTTAGAAGTATCCTGTGCTTTTTGATATGTTGGAAGAGAAGAGGAGAATTGGTGTTTATTCCTTTTTAAATGTTCAGTAGAATTTTCCTGTAAAGCAGTCTAGTCCTGTAGTTTTCTGTGTTGGGATTCTTTTTTATTATGGATTCAAATTCTTGTTATTCATCTGTTGAAATTTTCTATTTCTCCTTGATTCAATTTTGATAGGCTGTGTATTTCTAGAAATGTATATATTTCTTCAAGAGTTATATAATTTGTATATAATCATTCATGGTTGTCTCATGATTCTATTCTTTATTATATGTAATGTCTCCATTTTCATTTCTAATTGTATTTGAATCTCCCCACCCCTCTTTTTAATATTCTAGTTAAAGGTTTTCCAATTTTTTAAATCTTTTCAGAGAAACAGTTTTTAGTTTTATTATTTTTATTTTTTTTCTGGTCTCTATTTCATTTATTTTCACTGTGATCTTTAACATTTTCCTACTTTTGCTAACTTAGGACTTCCATTTGCTCTTTTTTTCTAGTTCCTTCTAGAACCTTCTAGTTCCCTCTAGTTCCTTTCTAGTGTACTCAGGTTGTTTGGAATCTTTCTAATTCCTTATATGCATTACTGATATAAAATTTCCTCTCAGAACTGCTTTTTCTGCATCCCACTTTATTTGATATGTTGGTATTTTCATTTGTTTCAAGATAACTTTTTATTTTCTTATTGGTTTCTTCTTTGACCTATTAGTTGTTTTAGAAGTGTCTTGACTAGACTAGTTTTAACATATCTGTTGTTCTTTCCACTTTCCTCTTGTTTATTTCATATGGTTTCATACCATTGTTAGAAAATATTGTATTATTTCAATCTTCTTAAATTTGAGACAGTTTCTTTGTGTCCTATTATATGATCTATCCTTAAGAATGTTCTATGTTTACTTGACAAGAATGTATATTTTCTTGCTGTTGGATGGAATGTTCTGGATATGTTTATTAAGTACATTTGTTCTGAATTTGGTTCAATTCCAATGTTTTTATGTTAATTTTTGGTCTGGATAATCTATCCATTGTTGATGTGTATTGAAGTCCACAAGGATTATTTTATTGTTGTCTATTTCTTCCTTAAGATCTGGTAGTACTTGCTTAATATATTTTAGTTTGTTGATAGAGTATATATTTATGATTTTTATATCTTGGATTATTGGCCAATTTATCCATTATACAATGACCATCTCTTGTTATACTTTTTGGCTTGAAGTATGGCTTGTCGATACCTGCTATCTTTAGGCTTCCATCTACTTGAAATATTCCATTCTCTCATACAAAGTCTGTGTGTTTCTTCAGAGCTAACATGAGTCTGCTGTAGGTACCAAACTCTTGCTCTTTAATCCATTCAGCCACTCTACCTTTTGCTTAGTGAGCTCAGTGCATTTATATTTAGAGTCATTATTGATAAGGAGAATTTACTCTTGCCATTTTATGTCTTGATTTCTGGTTATTTTTGTCTCCTCACTGTTTCTTTTCCCTCTTGTTTCCATCAACGTTTATAAGCATGGTGATTTTCTCAGTCTCTTTTTTATGTTTTCTGTCTCTCTTCTAGACATTTTCTTTGTGATTATTATGGGGTATACATAAATCACCTCCTAGGTTAGATAGTACTTTTCAAAAAATATACATAAATAAATATAAAATTTAAAAAATAGTGCTTTTTGGCTGATAGTAATTTTCCTTTATTTGTCTATAAAGGATCCATTTTTTTACTATATTTCTTTTATATTTTTGATGTCACAAATTCTGTCTTATTTTTTTATTTTGTTACCAAGTTGTAGTAGCCATAGTTACTTTTAATGCTATTTTTCTTTAATCTTTATGCTATACTTAAGACATTAAGAAGCACCTGGAAGGCTCAATTGGTTAGGCATCCAACTTTGGCTCAGATCATGATCTTGCGGTTCATAGGTTTGAGCCCCACATCAGGCTCCATGTTTGACAGTGTATATCTTGCTTGGGACTCTCTCTCTCACTCTGCCCCTCTCACACTTTCTCTCTCTCTCAAAATAAATAAACTTTAAAACAAGAAGAGTTTAATATATCGTTCTTATAAAAAAGAATTATGGAATTCTAATTGATTATCGACTTAATCAGAGTCCTGTGTATATCTCTCATTTTGTTTCAGCTTGAAGAGCTCCTTTCAACATTCTGATAAGGCAACTCAAGTGGTGGTGAACACCCTTAGCTTTTGTTTGTCTGGGAAACATTTATTTCTCCTTCAGATATGAGGATAACTGATGGATAGAGTATTATTAGCTGGTAATATTTGATCTTTCAGTACTTTGAATATGTCATTGCACTCTCTCCTGGCCTGTGGAGTTTCTGCTGAGAAATCTACCAACAGCCTATTGTAGACTACTGTCTTTTCTCCCATGCTGCCCTTGAAATTCTTTTGATAGTTTTAACATAATGTGTTAACAGAGAAAGTCTTTTTGGTCATGAGATAATAAGATGTTCTATTAGCTTCATTGACTTCTATATTCAGTTTCTTTCCCAGGTTAGGGAAGTTCTCCCCTATTATTTCTTTAAATATGCACTCTGTTCCCTTCTTCCTCTCTTCTTTTATACCCATAAATCTTGTATTGGCTCTTCTAATGGAGTCAGATAATTATAATAGAGTTTCTTTGCTTTTAAAAATATTTTTAAAATATTTTTAAAAATGTTTTAATAGTTTATTTTTGAGATAGAGACAGCATGAGCAAGGAAGGGGCAGAGAGAGAGGGAGACACAGAATCCAAAGCAGGCTCCAGGCTCTGACGTGTCAGCACAGAGTCTGATGCAGGGCTCAAACCCATGAACCGTGAGATCATGATCTGAGCCGAAGACGTATGCTCAACTGACTGAGCCACCTAGGTGTCCCTTTGCTTTTAAAAATATTAATTTTCTCTCTCTTTGCTTCCCGAAATGTTTCTGTATTCCTGTCCTCAAGTTTACTTATTCTCTCTTCCATCTGATCTGCTCTCTTTCCAATGCTTTCTAATGGATTCTTCATCTTATTTATTGAGTTAGCTCTAACATTTCTGTTTGGTTCTTTTTTAGAATTTCAATCTCTTTGCTGAAGTACTCCTTCTGTTTGACAATTTTATTCCTGAGACTATTGTATTGCCTTTCTGAGTTATCTTGTAGCTCATTGTATTTCTTTTGTACCAGCTACTTTGAATTAATTATTAGAATGCAATATTTTCTGTCTTTGAATTTAGGTATTAGAAAACAATCACTTTCCTGTGATACTATAATATCATGTCTTTGCATAGTGTTTGATTAAAAGAGCCTCTGCTGATGCATTAGAAATAGTGAACATATTTCTTATTTAGTTAAGGCTTTGTTTACTTTGATTCTAACTGTTCTACATGATGGTAATTAGGAGCCTTCCTTTGTTTTTCCATAAGATGGTGATATAGCATAAATTTTTGGTTTCTCTTAAAAGAACTGGCTAGCCACTAAGGTTGAGAATGTGCATAAAAAACTGGTGCAGAGAAAAGGATGGTGGCGGTGTTGGGGGAGGTGTGTGCTGAGCACTTGGGGCTTTGAAAGAGTACACAGCCATGTAGGGGGATGCTCGAGTCAGGAGTCCCAGATGTCCGTGGGTGGTCCAATTGCCAGAATCCTGCGTCAGACAGCAAGGATCTTATTGCTTCAGTTCTCTTTATCTTCTTCCCTTTTCTTTTCCTCCCCACCACCCCAATCACTGCAATGTCTCCTCAGAGCTATGGTCCCTCCAATTGCAACATGTGCAACTGAGTAAAGCCCATGCATCACTTTCTCCGTCAACTTCCTCTGCCAAAAAGACTATGGTGGCCTACTGCTGCCGCTGCCACCACTCTCCTGCTTCGGCTTCCTCTGAAGCCCAATCTACCCACTTTTAGGTACACAGATGTATGGATCTTCTAGGTATCCTGCTGTGATGTTCAGAAGTGCTTTTTCATTTTTTGTTGTTGTTGTTGTTATGGATGTTTGATTTATTGTAAATTGAGGGAGAGAGAAAAAATGATTCATGAAAACATGATACTGATGTCTATCTATTCTGACCTTTTTTTTCTTTTGGTTTGACATATCTCCATTTCTTTAAGATCAGTTATTAAGACTTTATTAGTTTCCTTTGGTGATGTCATATTTACCTGATTTTTCATGATCCTTGATTCCTTACATTGATATTTGGTCATTTGAGTAAGTTGCCTCATCTCTCAGACTTTGCAGGCTCACTTTGACAGAAACAGTTCACCAACCAGCTGAGTCTGTATTTCTGGATATATCTCTTGGTAATTAATGCCCTTGGGTACTTAGGTCCTACTATTAGGGTCTATTTGGGGGTGAGTCAAGTGTTTCAGCTCTGAAGTCAGGAGTGGGGGGTATGCCACTTGTTGAGAATAAGTGGATAGAACTACTGGGTTGGTTCCCTGCCCAAGTGAAGCTGTAGGATTGGGCTTCACAGTTGCTTGGATTCTCTAGTTAGGCTTACTGGACAGTGTGAATGGGGTTTCTGTACCTCTGCTTAAATTAGCTATCTATTCTTGAAGGTTGCCTACTTTTGTCATTAGTTCCCTCAAGACATTAACCATAGTTTAAATTGACTAATGATTCAAAAGTCAGTGTTATAACTGAATCTTTTATGATTTTTTGTTTCTTCAGACTGTTTTTTCTTGCCTTTTACCAGGACTTCTAATTTTTGGTTGACAGCTAAATATTAAGAACTGAATGTTTGTGCTCCTCCCCATTCATATAATGAAAGTCTAACTCCCAATGTGATGGTCTTAGGAAGGGGAGAGGGGCGCCTGGGTGGCTTAGTCGGTTAAGCGTCCGACNAAAAAAAAAAAAAAAAGGAAGGGGAGAATCTGTGGGAAGGGATTAAGTCATGAGAGGAGAGTTCCCATGAATGAGATTAGTGCCCTTGTAAATCAGACCCTAGAAGGCTCTCTTGCTCTCTTCACCATGTGAGAATGCCAGAAGTCAGTCATCTGCAAACAGGAAGAGGGTTCTCACCAGATCTCAATCATGCTGGCACCATAATCTCAGACTTCCAGCATCCAGGACTGTGAGAAATAAGCTTCTGCTTTTGATTAAGCTCTTATATTATGGTGTTTTGTTACAGCAGCTCAAACTAACTAAACCATTAAACATGATTTATTAGGTAATTAGAATTGATACAGTGTTAGGTTTTATGTTAATCTAGCTAAAATTTCCTATATTTAGTTTTTCTATAGCTTTAAGTGCCATGGCCTTAAAATTCCTTTAGTGTCCTTATTTTTGTCTCATTTGTTGACTTTGGCTTATAATTCTTTGTAATTACTTCTCTTCTGAGAGTCTACATCTTGCAGCTGTAATGTACTATTCTATTGGTACAGTAGCAAATTATGGGAGTGGGGGAGACTTCTATAATCTTATGATGTAAATCCGTCCTTTGTCCCTGGACTGTGACCTTTACGTGAATTACTTAGCTTCTCCCCATCCCTTAAGTAAGACAGAAAAGCTACAGGGGATTGAAGTGGAAGAGATGCCTTTCCCACAGATAGTATAAATTTCTAGTAGTCGTTTCCCTGGAGAGTGGGCTTTTGTTAGGGAAAATGCTCTGGCCCTATTTTTCAGTTAATCTACTTCTCCCCAGCCAGAACTCCAAGTAGAGCATTCTTGGATCTTCACAACAAGAACTTGGTAGATTTTCTAAAGATGAAATCCATGAATGTCTGAGGTCTGCCCAAGGCTATCATCCTATTAGTTTCTTACATACTGTTGGTTTACACTCAAACTCCAGCAGCTAATTAAAATAACCATTTAAATGTCCTATCAGTTTACCTATCCAGTGGTGTCTGCCCTGGGTAAACCGATTTTTGGCTATGACTCGATTTACTATTTATGTATGTCAGCGTTGCTGTTTGCCTTGCAACATAGTTTTCTTGCCCTGGGCCCATAAAAACCATTGATTATCAGTTTGTTTTAGCTTTCCTTGTGGTACAGATCAGAATAGCTAATTTCCAAGATTTTTAAAAGTTGATATTGAAAAGAGATAGTTGGCCAATTCTATAAAAGAAAGTTTCCTTTAATTATTAGTTATTTTTTAATGATAAATATTAGTTAATAATTACCAAGGGCTTTTTATCAATTGAAATATTTATGCATTTTTTCTTTTAATGTTTCTTATGTTGTATTACCTTAATTTTTCTGATTTTGAAAATGAATGTTTGCATTTTTTTATGAACCCTACATGATTATGATCAATTTTGTTTAATAATGGTTCAGTTGTCTAAAATTTAGAATTATTTCTTCTATGTTCATTAGGAAATGGGTCTATGATAGTCATTTTTCTTTTTGTTCATAAGCAAAATGTGTCTATATTATCTTTATTGGAAATAGGTTTATGACAATTTTATAAATGTATTTAATAGCTTTGGATTTTTTCAAATTTATACAATAATTATATAATTTGGGCATTAACTCCTCCTTGTAAATGTGGTAAAAATTTGCATCTTTTTAATACTAAGTTTTAAGGTTTAATTGTAAGTGAATTAATCCTGTGACTATAGTCCTAACCTCTCTCTCCTTCACTCTTGTGAACCCCATCTTAAGCAAATGCATTAGGAAATCACTTAACTACTTGCAGGAGTTAGTTTGAGAGTACAGTTAAAAGCTTACACATTTATTTCCAGTGGTGATATTCCAAAGATAGAAAGAAATCCAGTTCCTGGTAAGCAGCTTTGCAAGATTTGCCAAAGTCCTGTGATTCTCTAACTGCATAAGAATCCATGTAGGTTTTGTAGGATGATTATGGTAGACAACATTAATTAGAAGGATTTTATTTAAAAAATATTTTTCAATGTTTATTATTTATTTTTGAGAGACAGAGCATGAGCGGGGAAGGGGCAGAGAGTGAGGGAGACAGAATCTGAAGCAGGCTTCAGGCTCTGAGCTGTCAGCACAGAGCCCTAGCCCTATGCAGGGCTTGAACCCACTAACCATGAGATCATGACCTGAGCGGAAGTCCGACACTTAACCGACTCAGCCACCCAAGTGCCCCTAATTAGAAGGATTTTAAATGATATATGTAAGCTATGTTGGTAGATATTTTCACA
Organism: Crocuta crocuta; assembly: GCF_008692635.1. Taxonomy (NCBI): domain Eukaryota; kingdom Metazoa; phylum Chordata; class Mammalia; order Carnivora; family Hyaenidae; genus Crocuta; species Crocuta crocuta. The sequence goes on along the minus strand of NW_027529638.1, from coordinate 939,525 downwards.
TATATTTTTTTAATATAATCTTTAAAAAAATCTTTTTGAGGGCATATGGGTGGCTCAATCAGTTAAGAATCCATCTTCAGCTCAGGTCATGATCTTGCAAGAGCCTGCTTCAAATTCTGTCTCCCTCTCTCTCTGTCCCTCACCCATTCATGCTCTCTCTCTCTCTCTCTCTCAAAAATAAACAAAAATTTAAAAAAATATTTTTGTAGTGGGAATCAGCCACATTGTCACATGTGAAAAAAAATTATGATATACATAATTCAATAATTTTGCCAAGTGTATATAACCAGTAAGTTATGCAGCCAAGATTTGGAGTTCTTTCTCACTCCAAAGTCTGTATTCAATGTCCATTTTTTCCATGCTGCACATGTAAACTAGTACTAGAATAGCTTACAATGATCTTATTTTCCTTTCTCAAACCTCTCTTTCAAATATAAGATGATTGTTTAGAAACCCTTCTTAATAACTCTAGAAGAAATCGTTTTTCTCTTTTCTCTGTGTATATAGAACAGTACTGTCTGTCAGAATATCCATCTGAGCCTCTTATTGGCCAAGGAATTTGACTTGGGACAAATTCCTAATACTTAGTGTTCTCAGAGGTAAGAGAGGAATAAAAATATGAATATCTACCACTAGGCTTATTGTGAGGATTCGGTTTTTAAAAATCCATGCAATGTATTTAGTATAGTGCTTGCATTTACAGAACATCACTCAGCAATTGTTAGGCATTACTGAACTTAATAATCATTTCAGGACACCAGACAAGGCTCCTAGCTACTCTTTTTATGTGACTAAATGAACATCTATCTAAATTCCTTGAGTATAGGAAAATTATCATTTGTCTTTACATCTTAACTGCAGAGCACACAATTTGGCAGATGGTAGGGAACCAACATAGAGGTGGCTTGCATATGCATGAACAAAACTGCTTATGTATGTAACGTAATAAAGTTAACAGAATGGCTTTATTCAGGAATATTAAAATTGTCCTCAATTTAAGAGATAGTTAAGTGTAAATAATTTTTCTGAATGAATGCAACTCTATTTATTTTAAATCTTATATATATTTTAACCTACCCAAAGCATGGAGGACGTCTTTTGATATCAGAACTTTCAATGGAAAATAGAGAATTATTATTAATATAAGCTTTAGGACTTTCATGCACACATTGAGAGAACGCTTAATAGAAGGTAATTTATAGGATGGTTGTGTCATTAAGGAATTACTAGAGACAAATAATTGGAACATATTGACTCTTTATAATAAAAACAAAATGGCAAATACTTTAGTCATTTGTGTCTATTCCAATTTTCTACATGTTATACTCTCAAATATTAACCATGTGATATTTTTCTGCCATCTCTGTTACCAAAACTGGCAAGGGACAGTGATTTCTTTTCATCATTATATATTAGTATTGAAAGTCAATAAATTTTTGAAATTTCAGCAAGCATTCCAGTTAATTTTGTTTTTAATAATGAAGTAGCACAGCACAGGAAGTATGTGTGTGGGAGGGTGTGTTAAATATACTAAGAAATAAATAGTTCTGTGAAAGCATGTAAGTTTTTTTTTTTTTTTAATGTAGCAAACTCACCATGCTAGGACACAACCTCATCTTCAGCAAGATAAACTTTGAGTAAAAACTGATATAGTAGCCTATGAATCAGACACTAAAGAAAAAATTTCCTGTCCTTAAAAATATTTTTATGAATCCATGAATTTCAAAGTCTTTGTATAATTTCATCTTTTATCAAAGCAATGTTTGGGTCATGGGATCAGAAAAAAACATCAATGAAGAATCTGAAAATTCCAGAGATTATAAATTTCTGATGATATTTCTAGAGATTTCTCTCAAGGAGAAAAGTTGTGGGGTTTCTTCTGTCTTTGTTTGTTTGTTTAATCATCATCCTCACCTCCATCACCACCATCATCATAACCATCATCATCAGTGCTCTTGGGCTCATAGGTTTTGTTTTTTTTTTAATGTTTTATTTATTTCTAGGAGAGAGAGACAGCGTGAGCAGGGGAGGGTCAGAGAGAGAGGGAGTCACAGACTGAAACAGGCTCCAGGCTCTGAGCTGGCAGTCAGCACAGAGCCCGAACCCACAAACTGCGAAATCATGACCTAAGCAAAAGTCGGACGTGTAACCGACTAAGCCACCCAGGCTCCCCGGGTTCATAGGTTTTGACAGAGGCAAGCAGTACAAGAAATTCTCATCTAGTAGAAGCAATCCTTCAGTATATTGTAAGAAATCTTTAAATTTGTAGTTTTTACCAACATAGCCATCTTGGAAGATTAGCCATATTTTCTTCAACACAAAAACTATTCTAATGTAAGAATTTAAAAAACAGTGATTATGGTTTGTAAGAAGGTGCTACATTTTTATCACTTTACTCATGTTAAATATTGTGTCTAACAGCTATCAGGACATTGGGGTGCTTGGGTGGCTCAGTCAGTTAAGCGTCCAACTTCAGCTCAGATCATGATCTCATGGTTTGTGGGTTCGAGCCCTGCATCAGGCTGTGCTGACAGCTAGCTCAGATCCTGGAGCCTGTCTTCGGATTCTGTGTCTCCCTCTCTCTCTGACCCTGCCCTGCTCATGCTGTCTCTATCTTTCTTTCAAAAATAAAAAAAAAAAAAGCTAGCAAAGCTAGCAGGACACACTTTTGGATCTTCTGCTCTGTTGATATGAGGATAAAACTCTTAGCCTCTGACCTAATATATCCATTATAGACTCATTAAAATCAACCATTTAGTTGAAACATGGCACCAGTGCAAATTTCCAGGATGTAGTTACATTTCACTGTTCACCAGAATTTGAGACTGGATTTATATGTATATTCTTTTTTTCTATCCAGTACTCCTTTGATAGAAAATATAAAAGGTAGAGTACAAACTATGGTATAAGAGTTAAGAAATCTTTATTTTTTAATATTTTATTTTTAAAAGTTTTTACTTATTTTGAAGGAGAGAGAGAGAGGAGAGAGAGAGAGAGATCATGAGCAGGGGAGGGACAGAGAGAGAGGGAGAGACGGAATCCTCAGCACAGAGCCCAATGTGGGGCTCAGTCTCACAAACTGTGAGATCATGACCTCAGCTGAAATCAAGAGTTGTACTTTTAACTGACTGAACCACCCTATGCCTCTAAGAATACTTTAAATGTGATTTCTATTTAAAAGTTAACCTTTATTTACATATTTCCTCTGTCATGTAGAAGAACTCTTGAAGGAAAACAAAACTCAATCCCTAGCACCCTAGCAGTAAAGCACAGCATATAAATGTATCTTCTAATATCACTTAATTTTGTTTTTGGTTTTGTTTTGGTCATATGATTACCAGTGTACTATAAATAATGTTTGTAAATAAATCAATACTCTTCTGTGAAATTTTGGAAGGGTACCTATAAATAAAACTAAAACAGTTACACTTGGCTAAGTCATTAACTGAAGTTAACTTTATAATGACCGGTTCCAACTGTCACAGTCATCTTCTGAAATGTAGTTCAATTTCTAAGTCTTAAAATATTCACTTGTGTCACTTTCATGCATTTTATGCTGTGATGCCTGTTCTGATAATATCTCTATGAATGGCAAAGCATTAGTTATATTAGAGAGATAAAAACCATGAAATGGAAGGAGATGTATAAGAGCCATTTAAAATAAGATTAAAAATGAGAATATTTGAAAGAATATATAATTAATAAGCACTATACACATAAATATCCCACTTTTAAAATGTTTAAGTGATTATTTTCAATTGAAATTTTAAGAGAAATAGCAGTATAATTCATCTACAAGAAAGTGCTCATCATAATCATAATGAAAAGGTTTGTAATAATTACCAACAGAATGTAGAAGTAAGTTTATAAGGTCTTATAAAGTCTTCAAAATAACTCCTAAAATTTAATACCTTCATTAATTTAATAAAAAATGATAATACAGTGCATCTTGACTTTTTTTTGTAGAAAATACAGTGCAGAAACAAAGAAAAATGCTTCCTGTGGTCAGGAAAATGAATTGAATCTTAAACCATAAGGTCATATTACACATAGGTCATAAAATCTATCTAGTTGTTTCATTTCAGCTTTTTGAAATCACATTATGTAAAAGCATAAACCATAGGAGCACCATTTACTCTGAAGTTGTGAGACTATAGAGAACAGCTGATAAGTTTATATATATAACATTAGGGCATGCTTTCAAGACATTGCCACAGAATTTTTAATGCATGTTCTTCCCTATTGGCTGGTGTGGATGCCAAATGGTTACATACTCATGCACTGTTTCAAATGTTCTGAATCATCCATCTTCCAGCCATTTTAGAAAAGTGAGTGTGTGTGTATACCTGCGCACACATGCGCGTGTCTGAGGGAGAGAAACAGACAGAGACAGAATTTAGAAGATTTTGTATTTTTTGTGTTGTTATAAAACACATAGAATTGATAAACAAAACAAGGTTTTATAAATTATAAACTCAAAACATTGTAAGATATATTTTGAATTGTGACCAGTTTTAAAAAATGGAAATGAGTATAAACAGAATGAAAAGATTCCTCATAGACATCAAAGTGAAATGATAGCATCATAACCTCTCAATGGTCCCTGGGATAGTGCACATTATTACTATATATCAGAAACTAAGAAAAGCTCAGTGGCAAAGTAAGTAGAAATAGCAATCATGTCAATTGGCTGATGAAATAAGTGGCTGATTTGCCTCTTCCCAATCATCACAGCTTTCAAGAATTTAGAAATCACATTGCTTTAGTGTGAATACATGTGTAAACCAATCTATCACCAAGGCAGATTCAGAACAAATTAATGTTATGATGAAAGTAGTCAGGTACGACACAACATACTTGTTGTTTTAAATTTTATTTTGCACAGGATTATGCATATTTTTCTAATCACCATGCTTAAGTGTATCAATTTTTTTCTCTGAATAGTAGTCAAATGGTGAAATTTCCATTAAATAAAATCGCATTCCCTTATAGGGAAATCAAGAGCCACAAAACAAATAATACTATGGCATTCAATAATACTATAATTATGATTTCCAGAGTAATTTGCTATTTATTCCTAAATTTTTAGAGAATAGAAAATATGATTATGTTAATTTGAGACCCATGTACATCAGAATATATCAAATAGGGTTTTTTCCTCTACATATAGGGTCTAGTTAATATTTAAATTCTTTTGGATTCCTGAAAACAAGATTTTGGAAGAGATGATTAATGATAGATTATATTTTATTCAGAAATTAATTTAAGTACATATGATTAATTATAAAATGTATTTAAAAATTTAGGATAAATTTGCGTTTCCCATTTTATTTCAATTCCTTCCAAATAAGAAACTTTCAATCAGCTGTAATTTTTGTCCCTATGTAGAAATATCCAAAGTTGTAAAGATCTCATTATTTAGATGTATATGAGGATACTTTTGATACACAAAAGTATCAAATTCAATGATATCTATATCAATATCCTCAGAAAATGAAGAGAAGAAATAAGATAATTTGAAAACTACATTATTTTTCATCTATGTTTTACTTATGTTAGATACTTCATTATCCCTCTATTTTCAAAAATATACAACATGAAGTTATGTCAGTATTATTTCCAATTGCCTTCAAGAAAAGAAATTTAGGATGTCTGATTTTCTAGGAGGTAAACTTTAAATACAGTAAGTGCTTTCCTCTCAGGATTCCTACATTTATTGATTTAAATATCAATAATTTTTGTAAAAATGGTTCTGAATGAGTAGCTTTTTTTATTTTAAATCATTGCTCAGATTTTCTTCCCTAGCAACATGAACAGAATTTTAAGAGTAAAGGAGACTATGCACATATTTGATCACTCTGCTTCCTTGGGAGTCTACTCTAGAGATAAGCATAGTAAAAACGGAAAGGTCTAGGGATATGGAATCCAGTTAAACATACATGCTGTATGTAGTTGGAAATTACAATTTTTTTTTATCTCATCTGTGACATGAGGAAAACAATAGCGACCTCACTAGTTGTTGTAAGCTGAAAATTAACGCTATGGAGTGGATCTTTGTGTACCCCCCAAAAGCCATATTTTGAAACCTGAACCCAAAAGTGACGGTACTGGGAGAAAAATAATTAGGTTTAGATGATGGTGGGGCCATACGATGGGATTAATGGCCTTAAAAGAGGAGGACATAGCCAGAAGGAAAACGTTGTCTGCAAGCCAGGAACTGAAACTGCTAGCACTTTGATGTTAGACTTCCAGCTTCCAGAACTACAGGAAGTGTCTATTGTTGAAGCCACCCACTCTATAGTCTTTTGTTATATAACCCGAGCTTACAAAAGCCAACGGGGTAATGTTTGTAAAGAATGGTAAGATATAGAAGCTCCTTTTCTTGAATTTTATGTCCTGGAAGGAAAAGTATGCTTGTTAGATTAAACTGGTAAAAGTTAAAGGGTCTGAATAGAAACTTCCCTAGAAAGAACCACATTCTAAATCACTTATTCAGGTGGGAAAACCCACTCTGTATTAGGAACATTCAGTTGTGTCACAATTTTGTGGGAAACTCTCCAAGTCTGAAATAGGGTATCCTGCCTTTATACTTTTCCATATGTAACCAACTGGAAGAGTGTATCTTTGACTTTTGTTTTCAGCCTATTGTACTTGGGTTCTGAACAATTTTAAATTTATTGTAGATAGTTTATGGATATGTTTGTGGTTCTGACTGTTGGTGATATAAGTTGGCACAGATTAAGATTTGAAAAATGAAAATTTGGTGATGGTGTATATTAGAGGAGCAGGCTTCTTTGGCTGGTTGATAGTTGGCTGTTTGCTCTTATACCATATTATAATTTAGCTTTGTATAAGACCCCAAACAGTCTATATTTTATATGGGCCCTGCCATGTGTTGAGATATAGCCTAGAGTTGGCATGACAACGTTAGTTCATGGAAAATGAACAAGAAAAAAAAAGTTTTAAATTCCAGGAGGTATAAATTTCCAAAGAATATATAATGTACAAGTGACCTGTTTCATGTAGAAAACAAACAAGCAAACAAAAACATAAAAGCTCTGTTAATAATGCCTAGAGTCAACTCCCAGAGTACAATTAAAATTTTGGTATAAGTGAATCAGTACTGCATTTAAACAGATCACCCAGGGAAAAGCCTCCACTATGGGGGTTGTGATTTAGTCACAAAGGATGGCAATTACAGGCAGCACCTTTCTGTCGACAGCACCTGTAATTAGATATTCCTCTTTCTACTTTGAACCACATGGAGTTATAAGGGCTGCTTTGAAGCACTTCCTAGTTCTCTAGATATGGAGAATGTATAATTCTGAAAATGAAAAGGTGGGACAAAATTGAGATTATAGGATTATAATTAAAAGGTGACACTCTGTATTTCAAGTTACTCACTGTAATGAGTTAGTACTTCTTGATAATGGGAAAGGTGATGGTGAATGTGGAGAAATACTACTTGCCGTTCAATAAACTGCTCTTATTCTTCCATCAACAGGTAAGTTACTAAGAAAGCTTGGGAGGACCAGTGGAATGCGGTCTTAAGGATATAGTCCTTAAATACATGATGATTTAAAAATGCCAACCTTCGGGGGGAGGTATTATATCTGTTAAAAACACGTAAGGAAAAAATTTTAAATGTGAAACTTCCTTCGAGTTCAATGAATTCTTTTGAATTCAATAACACTCAGGAAGTAATGACAGCAGGCTAGGATTAAACCTTGGAAAATACACATAATAAATCCAGTTTAATCACAAAAATTTGTAAATGTTTTAAATTAGGGAAGTATGGACATGTCTATGAATGTGTAATGTTGACTAGAGGTTTGCTATTTATAAGTCAATCCATACATGACAAAAACAAGTTGAATAATGTGTGGCTCTAGGTTCTTACCCTGAGCATATTGATACTGGTAGATTCATACCTTAACCATTGCAGCTACAGTTTTATGGTGTCATGTGCACAAAGACTATGGTGCTCCAAAGAAGCAAAAATAGTTGGAGAGATAATCCATAATTTTGCTATGACTCTGTTAGCATATAAAATTATTCAAAAAAAAATCACTGAGTTCATAGAAAGAGTTGCATGTTCCAACAATTACAAAAATGGGAACAGTTTATTTCAGGTGGAAACAGCTTTTCCTCGAGGAATATCTCTTCTTAAGTGTCCTTTAAAACACATTCTAAATTCAGAAGAGAAAGTTTGCAGCAGAAATTTTACAGGATTGCTTAGGCTGAGCTACACGTACACATGCACAGAAGAAAGAGGGAGGGAAAGAAAAGACAACTGCTTCCATCAGAAAAACAAGCACTTTTTCCCCCTGGTGTCATGTCTTTGGATATGTACCGCCTTGGAGAAATGTATAAATCATTTTTATACATGGAACTGCCTTAGAAAACTAGAGATTTTAGTACAAAGAAATCAGTTTGCTGAAAGAATGCCCACGTGCCATTATGAGTTACTATATATACATCAGAGGAACTTACAAAGGACCCCTGTTTTACAGTTACTGATGTACATTAGCATAGTGGGCTTATACCTTCTCCAGGCCTGAGTTACACTTAGTATTACAAATAATATTATAACAATGCTGAAAATACTGATACAAAACAGCTTTAAGATGATATTTCCAAAAAATACCCCTCCTTTTAAAATTGAACTGTTGAATCCAGGTTTTCTTTTTGAATGTTTCAGCTTTAAAAAAGATTTTTCAAGAAAATACTAGTGTTTAAAATGTCTCTTAAATTGTCTATTAAATGACAGATTTTCTTAAATAGACTATTTTTTACAAAGCATAATTCAAAAGTCTATCTTTCAAGAAAACACAACTATAAACTCCAAAAGTCCAAATCAAAAACATTATTTGTGATACATAGTTCTTCCATATCCTGGGAAAAAATCCTTGATTATTTTATCGTGCTAATTTATTTACAGACTTCAAATACTCTAGTAACACACACAAACATTCAGGAGAAATGAAGCTGAGTTCCACAATTAATCATAATTTTCTATCATTTTTTAAATATTGCCCAGCCCTGAATGTATATCTGCTTGAATATTAAGCATCTAAAGTATAGTGGGAATTTTAGATAGCAGTCTCATTAAGCCAAGCAAATTTCTGTGTGTATCGTTCTCTTGGCAGAATTATAAACACACAAAGAAGTAAAATGTTTGGCAAACATTTGACTTGATGCATATGTGCCTTCCTTTGGAAAATCAAAATTAAAAGTACAACATTTCCACCAGACTCTTTACTCTTACCAATGCTAATCAAAGTGTAAAAAATTATCAAAGTTTAATAGTTAAAGCCGAGGGGAAATTTAATACCTTTCCCCCAAAGCATTGAGCTCAAATCCATTTTTGTATTAAGAGATTGCATTTCATACACAGCTTTAATTTAAGCAGATTAGTTAGATGCCATGCTAAAACTGCTATCTCAATTTCCCTTTATTCATTTCAGTTGTACATGCTGATGGATTCTGCCTATTAGAGAATGCTAGGGAAACAGATCATGCAGTATGTATGACAATTTCAATTTGCATGGACTATGCCTAATGTGGATAAAGTTACTACCTTTTATGTTTGTATAAGAAAATTGCAGCCCTGATTCTTACTGTTTTAAAACTATTTATTTATTTTATTTCTACAGCTGCATACAGCTCTGTTACTAATTAAACATAAAGGAATTGCTTAGATGTATTGCTCTCTCTCATGTGAGCTTAAGTTTAAACATATCAGGCCTTGTTTGTTAAAGAAAAGTGTTTTCCATCAAATGAGTTTTGAACATTTCTGTTAGGGATTTATTTCTAAGATCAAATTACCCATGTTGACATATATTTTACTATTTCTTCTAAATCTAGATGACTAAATTGTCAGAATAGTGTCTACTGGGTTACCAAGAAACTGACTTTCTGTTCCTCAACTCATCATGTAGAGTCAGTGATATACAGTGGGCAAAATTGGACATCCATAAAAATAGGTGAATATGTTAAAAAGTACAAGGGAAGTCAAATAAAATAGTTTTCTTAGAGTGTTCCATCCTTCAGATTTAAAAAAATAAGCTGATATTGCCATGACAGTGACTCAAAGAGTACAGCATGTCATGCTTTATGCATCACTTGACAAAATTCAGCCAACTTTACCAATGTGTTTATGTCATACTACTTCAACATCCATAGCAAAACAGAAAGCAAAAATTTTTCAAAGATCAGAGCTGTCATTCTCTATTTGGATAACAATTACTCAGTCTGAAATCCTTTGTGAACTAGTATAAACTAAACGTTTAGAGGAAAAAAGAAATAGCCGTTTCCCCCTTAATAGTGTGGCAAGATAAGCTTGAATGTATGTAATAGAGAGAAAAACACGTCTCTAGGTTACATGCAAGCAAGCTTCATTCTTGAAACAAATACACATCAAATATAAGACTTTAAAATCTCTCTTTTCTTCTCCTTCTATTAACTATGTAATTTAAAATTCTTTACAGTTACTTTATTTATTCCTCACGTCTATTTTCACAGTAACACCATTAAATGAACAGAGTGTATTTGAGATTACCTTCTGAAACTTCGATGCAGATCAGTGACTGATAAGATAAATTATGGGCTATATAAACCAACATGATGGTGCCATTTATTATACATATATATATAATAAAGTCTTCAAGGCTATTAAACCTGGTTCAATTAACATGCCTGAACCCTCATTCTAAAAAAAAGTGCACAATTCTTTGTTTATAACTAAAAATAAAAAGGAGTAAAAAATGACAATTAAAATGTGAGCTATGCACGAGAAACACTAACCATCCTTACCCTTCCCAGAGATGGGAATAGGGTGATTTAATTATCCATCCTGCTGGCCTAGAGTTTGCAGCTCCGTTGTGTGTAAATTGTGATGGAGAAAAACATTCTTCCTGCTGTACATGTGTAAAGAGATTGGCCCTCTCGGTGGTTGTCCAAACCTTCCTGTAAAGGTTGAATGCTGTCGGGCCACAGCAGCTGGGTCCTTTGGTTTCTCTGAGAAGGTGGAGGGCCCTTCAGTCTTAGCTGTTGGTTTCAGAGAGTTTTGCCCTCCAGTGGCCCATAAATTCGGGGTGACCTCTGATGTGAGGGTTTCATAAGTTCCTCTTGAGTGTTTGATAACTTCCACTAGTTCCTTGTCTTTCAAAAAATTACTTAAACATAGACTTGATAGTTGACAGGTCTTACTTTTGTAGGGGCTTGTCTGGTCAGCTGCTGAGTATCTAAAACGGTCCTCGGTGGGAGTATGCATTGCTTTTCTGTCCCTTGTGCTGAGACTTTGGCTCACAATTCGATTTCGATATGTAGCCTGGAGTAAAGACACAGAAAGGAAAAGATGTGTTTAAAAAATACACTTGTAGCATACATCCAATACAGTGTTTTTCACATTTTTGTACAAAACTCTAAATCTTCAGTAAGGCTTAAGAAAATAATATAATTCATGGAATTAAATTTCCCAGTGAAATGCTGCTACAAACCATGGTTAAATGGCTAATTTACCATGAAAGACCTTTTTTAAAATAATTTTTTGGAGTTTAGTTTTACAACAAAATTGGGAGGAAAATACAGAGGTTTCTCTTATACTCTCCACTGCACACAATCATAACCTCTCCCATTATCAACATCAGTGATCGGAATGGTGCATTTGTTTTCACCAGTGATAAACCTACAGTGATACATAATTAATCCAAGTCCATGGTTTACTTTGGGGTTCACTCTATGAGCTGCACATTCTATGGGTTTGAACAAATTTATAATGACGCTTATCTATTAAAATATCATACAGAGTATTTTCACTGCCTAAAAATCCTATGTGCTCTGTCTAATAATCTCTCCCCTTCTCCCCTGAATCCTGGGAACCATTGATCTTTTTATTGTCTCCATAGCTTTACCTTTTCCACTATGCTGTATAGTTGGAATTATATAGTATGTATATAGTCTTTTCAGGTTGGCTTATTTAACTTATTAACATGTATCTAAGTTTCCCTCATGTCTTTCCATAGCTTGATGGCTTATTTCTTTATAGTGTTGAACTAAAAGACCTTTTGAAATTTGTTTAATTTCCTAAATTTGAATTCTATAGTTTTACCTGAGGATTCAGATTATTTTACTAAGTAATACACATTCCTAACTTCGGCTAATCATTTTTGTTGGATTTAAAATATTTATTTAAATATATGCAAAGAATTTTAGAACTACAATATCATGATTTGTATCAGCAAGGTGGTCACCTACAAATTTAAGGATCTAAAAACAAAGTCACTATAATGACCTAAGGAGAACAATAGAACACTTAGAAAAAGTTTCAGGGGTTTAACTTAGATTTTTGATTGTACTTTGTTAATCAGAAAAAAATCTGGTCAATGAGTATATACTATCTCCTTCCTCACAAGAACTTTGTACTCTAATCATGGAAACAAGGTGTAGGGGCTCCTGGGTGGCTCAGTTGGTTAAGATATTTTGACTGTTGGTTTCAGCTCAGGTCATGATCTCGTGGCTTTGTGAGTTCAAGACCCAGTGAGCTCTGCACTGACAGCACAGAGCCTGCTTGGGATTCTTTGTCTCTCTCTCTGTCTCTCAAAATAAACAAATAAACTTAAAAAAAAAAAAAAAAATTAAAAAAAAAAAAAAAAAAAACAAGGCATAGCTCATTGAAGCATGCTACAAAGGAAGCAAAGATAACAAGCTGGCACCAGAAATCCTTTTGAAGAGAGCCCTGTCTCGGTTTAGAAACTTACACTGAGATAGAAATTGATATGCAAGTTTACTGCTTTAAAGGCAAGAGTGATAGATTTATTGTATCACAAAGGAGGAGGAAAAAGAAGAGTATAGAGTAATGACAGTAGGATGGCACACAATGTGCCGAGGAAGCCAGTGAAAATTTCTGCATACTTGCCATCTATTATTTTATTATTTTAAATATTTTATTTACTTTATTTAAATATTTAATTATGTTAAATACTTATTTCATTGATCCTTAGAAAACCATTTCTCCAAAAGTGATCACTGTATTGAGTTCCAGTTTGTTTATCCAGCCATCATCACTTTGATTAATTAATATATTTGAAATAAAACCAAATCAAACTTGATTTTGACTCTGAAACCTATTCTTCCCCAAATGACGTTGTTCTCAGTAAATGGTACCACTATCAAGCCAACACCTGAAAATTATCTTTGCTTTCTCTCTTTTCATCATGTCCCCTTAAATCAAGTTCTTGCTGATGTACTGCAAAAATGCAACCTTAAGTCATTCACTTTTCTTACATACACCCTATCTTCCTAACTCAATTCTGTGGCACTTATTAAGCAGTTAGGAAATGCTGAATAAAGTTTATATGCTTGAGATAATATGTTTACTGAGTGCATATTATATGCCAAGCATTATTTTAATACCCTTACATATTTGTCACAAGATTCTTTTGAGGTAGCTTTTATTATCCCTATTAGAGGCATACCTTGGAGATATTGCAGGTTTCATTCCAGGCCACTGCAATAAAGCTAATATCACAATAAACAAGTCAAAAAATTATTTAGTTCCCCAGTGCATACAAAGTTATGCTACACTCTAGTCTATTAAGTATGTAATAGCATTCTGTCTTTAAAACATGTATATATTCATTAAAAATATTTATTGCTAAAAAAATGCTAACCCTCTTCTAAGCATTCAGGGGATTGTAATTTTTTTTTGCTGGTTGAAGGTCTTGCTCTGATATTGCTGGCTGCTGACTTAGGGTGGTTGTTGCTGAAGGTTAGGGTAACCGGCAATTTCTTAAGATAAGACAATGAAGTTTGTTGCACTGATAGACTCTTCTTTTCACAAATTATTTCTCCATACCCTGTGATGTTGTTTGATAGCACTTTACTCAGAGTAGAACTTGTTTCAAAATTGGAGCCAATTTTCTAAAATCCTGCTTCTGCTTTGTCAACTAAGTTTATGTAATATTCTATATCCTATGCTGTCATTATAACAGTTTTGCAGCATCTTCACAAGAAGTAGGTTCTATCTCAGGAAACTGCTTTCTTTGCTCATCCATAAGAAGCAACTCTTCATACATTAAAGGTTTATCATGAGATTTCAGCAATTTAGTCACATTCAGTCTCCAATTCTGATTCTAGCTCTCTTGTTATTTCCACCACATCTGCACTTACTTCCTTCACTTAAGTCTTGAAACCCTAAGACATCCATGAAAGTTGGAATCACCTTCTTCCAAACTCCTGTTAATACTGACTTTTTACCTGTTTCCATGAACCATGAGTATTCTTAATGACATGTGGAATGGTGAATCCTTTCCAGAAGGTTTTTCCAATGTATATGCCCAGATCCAACAGAGAAATCACTATTTGCAGCAACAGCTAAGCTTTACAAAATGTATTTCCTAAATAATAAGACTTGAAAGTTGAAATGACTCCTTGATCCATGGTCTACAGAGTGGACGTTGTATTAGCAGGCATAAAAACATCAATCACGTTTTATATCTCCAACGGAGCTCTTGAATGAGCAGTTGCATTGTCAATGAGCAGTAATATTTCAAAAGGAATCTTTTTTTTCCTGACTGTAGGTCTCAGTAGTGAGTTTAAAATATTCACTAAGCCATGCTGTAAACAGATGTACTGTTGTCCAAGCTTTGTTGTTCCATTTATAGAGCACAGGCAGAATATATTTCATAGAAGTTTTTAAGTTCCTAGAATTTTCAGATGGTAACAGAGCACTGGCTTCAACTTAAGGTCGCCAGCTGCATTAACCCATAACAGGAGAGTCAGCCTGTCCTTTGAAGCTTTGAAGCCAGGGACTGACTTCTCCTCTCTAGCATTGAAAGTCCTAGATGGCATCTTCTTTCAATAGAAGACTGTTTGACTACATTAAAAGTCTGTTGTTTGGTATAGCTACCTCCTCTCATTATCTTAGCTAGATCTTCTGGATAACTTGCTAGAACTTCTAAGTCAGCACTTGCCGCTTCACCTTGTACTTTGATGTTATAGAGATGGCTTCTTTTCTTAAACCTCATGAACCAGACTCTTGTTAAGTTCATACTTTGCTTCTTCAGCTTCCTCACCTCTCAGCCTTCACAGAATTGAAGACAGTTGGGCTCTTGCTGGGGATTAGGCTTTGGCTTAAGGGAATGTTGTAGCTGGTTTGATCTTCATTCCAGATCACTAAAGCTTTTTCCATATAAGCAATAAGTATATTCCACTTTTTTATCATTCATGTGGTTCATGTGGTGTAGCACTTTTATTTCTCATTATTATTTTTTTATTTTAGAGAGAGCACGCTGAGTGGGGGAAAAGGGCAGAGGGAGAGAGAGAATTTTAAGTAGGCTCTGTATTCAGCACCAGCTGGACACAGACACCAGGATCATGACCTGAGCAGAAAATTGAGTTGGGCACTAAACCAACTGAGCCACCATGTGCTTTTAATTTCCTTCAAGAAAGTTTCCTTTATATTCACAGTTTGGCCATTTGGCACAGAGACTGTGCTGTCAGGCTCTCTTGGCTTTCAGCATGTCTTCTTCACAAGCTTAGTCATTTCTAGGTTTTGGTTTTAGGTGAGAGATGTGCAAGACTTTCTTTACCTTGGCCACTTGGAGGCCACTGTAATGTTATTAAGTGTCATAATTTCAATACTATTGTGTCCCAGGGAATAGAGAGGCTCAAGGAGAGGGAGAGAGTTGAAGGAGTAGCTGGTTGGTGAAACAGAACACATACAACATGTATCAATTATTTATCATCCTATATAAGTGCAGTTTGTGGCATCCTAAAATAATCACCACAGTAACCAGAGGGAACTACGACAAATATAAAAACAATGACTATTTAAAAATATTCTAAGAATTACAAAAATGTGACACAGAGACAGAAAGTAAGCAAATGAAATGGTTGGGAAAATGGTGCTCATGGACTGGCTCATGCAGCACAAAGCTTCAATTTGTAAAAAATGTAAAGTGCAGTGAAACAAGGTATGCTGTATATTGACTGGAAGATGGAAGGGCGGTGAGTTCATATCCATACAGATAGTGTGGGATAGACAGTCTGCTTGAATTAACACCAGTTAGTGGCCTCCCAGAATTCCCACATATTTCTAAAATGTATCACAGCTTACTAAAATTTACTAAAATACATACAGAACAATATTTAACTTAAATTCATGGTGGAAGATTATCACTAATGAGATAAATCTCCTCATTTTCCATAAAACTAAAGCATATTAGGGAATATCTTCAGGCTGTCCTTATCTCAGTGATTTCAAATTGAGATATTTTGCTAAATATTCCTTTTCTCTTTTTTAATATTGTCTTCATGTTTGTAGTAAACTGTGATTATAATTTTTATACCTTTTTTCTTTCAATTTCAGTATAGTTAATATACAAGGTTCTATTAGTTGCAGGTGTACAATACAATGATTCAGGGGCACCTTGGTGGCACAGTCAGTTGTGTGTTACTTGATCTTGGCTCAGGTCATGATCTTGTGGTTCGTAATTTCAAGCCTTGCATCAGGCTCTGCGTTGATTGTGCTGAGCCTGCTTGGGATTCTGTCTCTCCTTCTCTCTGCCCCTCCTCCACTTGTGTGCGGGCTCTCTCTCCCTCTCACCCTTTTTATTTCTCTCTCTCTCTCTCTCTCAAAAACAAACATTAAAGAAAACCCACAATGATTCAACATTCCATATATTACTCAGTGCTAACCAAGATATGTGTACTCTTAATCCACTTTACCTATTTCACCTATCTCCCCTCAGGTAACCCTCTGTTAGTACTCTATAGTTAAAAGAACTTATTTTTTAAATGCTCTCAGCTGTCAACTTTAGATCCTGAAAAAACAAAAATTCATTCAATTCTCTTCCAGTTCTAAAATTCTACATTTAGAATATAAATTTTATTTTATGTTTTAGAACATGTTTAGACAAACATAGGAAAGATACTATTGAATCAAAATACAAAACTATATTTTGGCAAATATATATTTGTATTTTGTTCTGGCACAGATGGAAATAATTTCCTCAACATGATGCTAATTGATGTTAATTCCTTTGAAGCTCTTGGGATCACATCCCCAAAAGAGAATTTTCAATACATATGCCTAGCCACATCTTTCTCAAAACTGGAATTAAATTATACTCACATCATTGTTAGTGTTTAGATGTTTTAGTTATCAAATAACTATTTTATTATCCTTAATCAGTCAAGTGTGAAGATAATAAAACAGTTTTATTTCTCTTATTTTTTCTCATTTCTTCACTGGAGCATATACTCTGCATTTTACTGAATTTAAGGTGATGGATTTTAAAACACATTATTTAATATACTACTAAAAAAAGAAAACAAAAAATAAAAAATGCATGGTGCTAATTAAAAACAAACAAAAACTGGGATGCCTGGGTGGCTCAGTCAGTTAAACGTCTGACTTTGGATCAGGTCATGATCTCATGGTTCATGGGTTCAAGCCCCACATTGGGCTCTGTGCTGAACAGCTCAGAGACTAGAGACTCCTTAGGATTCTGGGTCTTCCTCTCTTTCTGCCCCTCCCCTACTTGCATTCTGGCTCTCTTTCTCTCAAAAATAAATAAACATTGGGGTGCCTAGTGGCTCAGTCATTTGAGCATCTAATTTTGGCTCAGGTAATGATCTTGCAGTCTGTGAGTTTGAACCATGCATCAGGTTCTGTGCTGTCAGCTCAGGGCCTGGAGCCTGTTTCAGATTCTGTGTCTCCCCCTCTCTGTGTCCCTCCCCCACTCATGCTATGTCTCTGTCTCAAAAATGAATAAATGTTAAAAAAAAAAAGTGTTCAAAAGTAATAAACATTAAAAAAAAAGTTAGTTTTCTTATTACAACTGGTGTGACCTATTAATCAGTTACACCAGCCTCTTATTGTATTTTCTTTTCAGTTCCCTTAGGTTTGATAGTCCTTTTGCATTTATCTCAATGATAAAGCTTTGTTAGATATGGTGATTTTCTGTTTTTACATTTCATAAAGGATTTTGTTTCAGAAGAGTGTGTGGAATTGAAGGCATGGTATATCTTCCCATATGTTTGTGTTGTCTTCACTTTCTCTCATTTATGTCTTATAGTTTTCAGAGTATAGTTCTTCTACCTCATTGGTTAAGTTTATTCCTAGGCATTTTATTATTTTTGGTGTAATTGTAAATGAGTTGTTTTCTTAATTTCTTTCTGCTACTTTGTTATTAGCTATAGAATTACAACAGATATCTGTATATTAATTTGTATCCTGCAACTTTACTGAATTCATTTATCAATTCTAGTAGTTTTTTGGTGGAGTCTTCAGGGTTTTCTCTATATAGTATCATGTCTTTGGCAAATAGAAATCATTTTATTGCTTCTTTACCAATTTGGATGTCTTTTATTTCTTTTTCTTGTCTTACTGTTACAGAGGGGAATTCCAGTATTATGTTGAATAAAAACAGTGAAAGTGGACATCCTTGTATTGTTCCTGAACTTAGAAGAAAAGCTCTCAGTTTTTCAACATTGAGTTTGGTGTAATCCATGGGTTTTTTTCATATTTAGCCCTTATTATGTTAAGATATGATTCCTCTAAACTTATTTGTTGAGAGTTGTTGTCATGAATGGATGTTGTACTTTGTAAAATGCTTTTTCTTCATCTAATGATCATTCCTCTTGTTATGATGTATCTTATTGATTTGAGAATATTGAACCACCATTACATACTTAGAATAAATCCCACTTGGTCATGGTAAATGATTTTTTAAATACATTGTTAAATTTGGTTTGCTAACACTTTGTTGAGGATTTTTTTTTCATCTGTGTTCATTAGAAATACTGGCCTGTAATTTACTTTTTTGTAGTTTCTCTGTGGCTTTTGTCCTGGAATATGGGTAGTTCTGTACTCATAGAATGAAATTGGAAGCTTTCCATCCTCATTTTGGAAAATATTTTTTGGAACAGTTTGAGAAGAATAAGTATTAACTCTTCTTTAATTGTTTGGTAGAATTCACCTATGAAGGCGAACTTTTGTTTGTTGGTAGTTTTTTCATTATTGGTTTAATTTCATAAATCAGTAATTTGTCTGTTGAAGTGATCTGTTTCTTCCTAATTTAGTTTTAGTAGATTGTGCATTTCTATGAATTTATTCCTTCCAGTTTGTCCAATTTGTTGGCATAGAATTTTTCATAAAATTCCGTTATAATTCTTTATATTTTAAATCCTCTCCCTTTTCTCCATGAGAAATCTGGCTAATGGTTTATCAATTTTTAAAGTCTTTTCTAAGAATCGGCTCCTGGTTTCATTAATCTTTTCTATTGTATTTTTTCTGCTCTAATTTATTTATTGATTTCTGCTCTAATCTTTATATTATTTCCTTTCTTCTACTAGCTTTGGCTTTGTTCTTCTTTTCTAGGTCTCTATGTATAAATTTAGGTTGTTTGAGATTTTTCTTGTTTTTTGAGGTAAGCATATATCACTATAAAATTCCCTCTTAGAAATGCTTTTGCTGTATTCTGCAGATTTTGAACCATTGTGTTTTCATTTTCATTTATATCCATGTATTTATTTCCTCTTTGATTTTTTATTGATTTTTTCATTGTTAAATATCACATGGTTTTCCTTTTGTTTCTGTGTTATTTTTCAGAATTTTTCCTGAAATTCTAGTTTCATACTGAAGTCTGAAAAACTTCTTGATATGATTTGATATTGCTCTTATTACATAAGAGTTGTTTTGTGGCCTCACATGGGGAACATTCTGAAGAATATTGTATGTGACTTTGAATAGGATGTGTTCTGCTGTTTTAGGATGGAATGAATATTCTGTATATATCTGTTAGGTCCATCTTATTTGATATGTTGTTCAGAGCCGTTGTTTTCTTGTTGGTTTTCTGTCTGGATGATCTATCCATTGATGTAAGTGGATGATGGTATTACTGTCCATTTCTCCCTTTATGACTGGAATATTTACTTTAGATATTTAAGTTCCCCTATGTGTGGTGCATAGATGTTTACTATTTTATAGCCTCTTTGTGGATGGATCCCTTTATCACTATCAGTGCCCTTGTCTCCTGACACTAACTTGGGATTTTGTTTGTTTTTGTCTTAGAGAGAAAGAGTATACCTATGAGCAGAGGGGAGGGGCAGAAGGGAAATTATATATATTTATTCATATATATGTGCATATATGTGTCTGTATATATATATATATATATATATGTATATATAATCAAGAGAGAATGAATCTTAAACAGACTCCATGCTTAGTGCACATCTTGATGTGGAGCTCAACACCACAACCCTGGAATCATGACCTGAGCTGAAATCAAGAGGTGGACACTCAAATGACTGAGCCACCCAGAAGCTCCTCTACAGACTTTGTTTTAAAGTCTATTTTATCTGATATAAGTATAACTACCTAATATTTTTCCCCTTCATTCCCATTTGGCCTTTTGATTTTCAGTCTGTATGTGTCCTTATGTCTGAAGTCAGTCTCTTGTAGGCAGCATATATATAGGTCTGTTTTTTTTTTTTATCCATTCAGTCACCCTGTGTCCTTTAATAGGAACATTTAGTCCATTTACATTTAAAGAGATTATTGCTTGTATACAGTTTCTTTTTTCTTTGACTTTGTGTTTACAAAATAACTTGTTATAATACCAAATCATAGTAAAATATTTTGAAAATATTCTTAAATGGTAATACAACATATGTAATATTAACAATGCATATAACTCAGCTGAAGAGAGGAAAATAGGAAGGTATGATAAAATCCACACATATAAAACAATGTAAACTCTGTTAACACTGCAACCTGATTGAAAGTGTAGATTGTAAAATCCATCTTGATTGTCCTTACTGATGCCAGAGAGAAATTCAGAAATCTTGCCAATGTGCATAGCTCAATTTTCACTAAGCCAGGATGATCTGATGATAGAATTAATGGGTAGGGAAGCAATATTTCAATTACTGATTAATTACATATATAATTTATTTCTGAAATTTCTCTCCTTTTTTGCAGATTATATTGGTAATTGCCAAAGATGGTACCAGGCAACAATTTTCTATGCTTCTATAATAGTTTCTTTTATGGAATATAATTTAGCATGTGGTTGATTATTTTGTTTGATTTTAAAATATATTTTTCTGAAAATGTTCTCCACTTAGCAAAAAAAGAGCATTGCTTTACAACACA
The DNA here is from genome assembly GCF_008692635.1 of Crocuta crocuta. Taxonomy (NCBI): domain Eukaryota; kingdom Metazoa; phylum Chordata; class Mammalia; order Carnivora; family Hyaenidae; genus Crocuta; species Crocuta crocuta. Next base: position 918,359 of record NW_027529638.1, on the reverse strand, counting down.
ACTGTTACAATTCTCAAGAGCTAGCTAACAGAAACCTGGTATTACATTAGAAAAATTGTTAATGTTACATAGTATTTCAATAATTTTAATTTAACAATATTTAACAAGTATTTTAATCTTTTATGATTACTGAAAATAACAGCATTATAATTTGACTTCAATAAAGAAGAGATAAAAAAGAAATTATGGTAAAGTTAGCTGGTATTATAATTGGTCAGAGTTCTTGGAGAGGGAGAAGCTAAATACTAACTCCTGGATAATTTGTACTGCGAAACCTGCTTCCTGAGTAAGTTAATGTTACTCTACTAATGACCCCTTGAGATCAAGTAAGGTATGCAATGCAGAACCCAGTACACTTTGTTTAAGAATAGATACTTTAATCCTTACACATTACCACACCCAAACCAACTAAAATGTAAGTGTCATAAGGGCAGGGACTCTGCTTGTCTTGTTCAGTGCTGAATCCACTGTTCCTAACAATGTCTGATATTTACTAGTAACTGCTTAATATTTATACAGTTCAGAGAAGAATATACTATCATGAGTTCTTTAGCTTATCTAATTAGCTTATCTAATATGTAATGTTCTTTCCCTTAATGTTTACCTTTCATTGGTAAGATGATTGCTTTTATCTTATATAGATTGATTTATTACATGAATTTTTAGTCACCATACACTGGACATGTATATTTTGCTTCCTTTCTTGAAAGTAGTGGGAAATGACTTTTCCCAAGGAAAATGTCAACTTTTCAGGGATATTTTTGCAGTGTCAAGTGCCCCTGTCTTTTACCTTCCCAAATAAATAAGACGTATTATGCAACTACAACATAAAACTGGAAGAAGAAAAAATCCTTTCATAACCATCAAAGCAATATGACATTATACCTATAGCATTACATATCAAAGCAACTGAAAAATCTCTAAGTGCATTTTGTCAATACTATAGGAAATTAATTAACTGAAAGGGAGTTACTGTAGAGCAGCATTTCTAAATCTCTTCTTTTCCTTATTTGTCAACATGAAAATAGAGCCACATTTCTTTGGCCAAAACCAGGGCTATTAAAACTCTCACATTAAAATATTAACTCTCTTATCTTTTATTTTTGCAAAAATTTGTATTTAGAAATGCAAAGAAGTGGTTAGAATCTTTTCTAATTTATAAAAGAAATAAATTTTCGTTGGTTAGTAGTAACAGCAAAATATTACTTAAAATATAGGTTCAACAAGAGACTGTGACTCATTTGACATTGGCCTGGTAACCTAAAGATAGGTCATTTCAATAGGGTGGAAAATTAAGTGATGGAACACTTAACTGGTGGAACCAGTGTAATAAATATTATATATAAATATATAATAAACAAAAATGTAATAAATGAATGACAGAATGATCTTTATAATACATATATTGAAAATATATATCAATATATAAATCTAAAGGCAGAATAATAGAAACTTTCAAAACTGTGATATCAAGAAGCCATCTTTATGCCCTGTTAAATATGATTATATACATGGAAAGTACCTTG
>NW_027529638.1:913170-916796 GCF_008692635.1 Crocuta crocuta | reverse complement strand
CTTGAAAGAAGGCATGTGCAAATATTATTCATTGAGTAAAATATTAAAATTATAAATGTCTTAAATGTGTTTCTATTTTCATGTCTAAATGCATATTAATAATTACCTTAATTGTTTTATTATAATTTAATCCCAATATAATCTAGATAGATTGCAACTGTTTTTTTTTAATTTTGTTTATAAATTGTTTTTTATCCCAAGTGTGAGCAAATTTCCTTCTAAAGTACAAACCAGAAACTCTTCAACACCTTTAAGGAATGGTGTGTACTTATATGCCCTGTTTTGTTTTCAACTTTATCTTGATCTTTACTATTATTTTCTCTCTAACCAGTTATCTCTGGAGACAATCATAAGGGTCTCTTTTCATACTCCTTCTGTAATGATCCTTCTAAATTCTCTTAAAGGTTAAGTTAGCATTGTAACATATTTTACAAAATTAAATGAAAGTGTTTTGAATGTAGTGCTCTTCCCATTGAAACACACACCTTAAAGGAAGCTCTCTTCTCTAACTTTTAAAGGATGCATTGTATAGTGTTTCAAACAAATCCTGTACTATCTATAGAATCTATTATTAGGGGAAAAATAAAGATTTTTTTTAATAAAACTCCACCAGACTAGTTTCTAATTTAGTTTTAATGAAGCCCATAGTTGCCTTAACAATAATCCTATGAGCCATGTTAAGAGTTGTATACAATAATTTAAAAAATAAAAGAATAGACAATACTATTATTAAGATTCTTAAAAAGATTTATTTGCCTTTATAAAATTCCAAGCAAGCCTTGAATCTTGGACAAAACAAAATTAATGGGCAGCAACATCAAAAATGCCAGAAGTACTGATTTTGTTTTTAAGAGTTATGTGTCTATCTGATATCTAAAGATGAAAAGATATAGGTGGGAAGGGACTCCTAAATATACTAAACTTCAGAAAGCATGCCTTCTCTAACTTTTCAAATTTATAGAAATGACTAGAAAGCAGAAAAGTCTATCTCAGACATTATTTACTATGGTAGTCCCCCCCTTTAGAACATGCAGGGGATATGTTCTAAAACTCCCAGTGGATGCCTAAATCCACAGATCATACCAAATCCTATATATAAATTTGACACAGTGAATTTTAACAGCAGTAACTAATAATAAACATAATAATGTAATCTAATAAAAGTTATGTTAATGTGGCCTCTCTCAAAGTATCTTATTGTACTATGTCCTTCTTATGATGGAAATGTGAGCTAATGAAATGCCAGTGTAAAGAGATGAAATGATTTGAATGATATAGCATTGTGATGTACAGTCAGGCTACTATTGATTTTTCTAGTGATCTTCCAAGAGGATCATCTGCTTCCTGACTGGTTTACCACAGGTAACTAAAATCAGGGTAAGGGAAATGGTGGATAAGAGGGGACTACTGTATTTTTAAACCTGGTTTTAAGATTTAATACCCTGCTTTCACTAATGAGAAAATGGAAGCCCTTAAACTTAAGTATGAGTTAATCCTTATGAGGATTCTGGGTTAGTGGATAGAAGAATGTGAATCAGAGTTCAGACATTAAGATTTCAGAGTGTAAGCTCCAAGCGAGGGTTTTCTCCATGCCAGCACTATTATATTGGGGATTATATAATCTCTTATTGTAGGGGCTGCCCTGTACATCACACGACACTTAGCAGCATCACTTGCCTCATCCCACAGATGCTAATAACACCTGCATTCAGTCATAACAACCAAACGTGTTTATAGGTATTTTCCAATGTCCCCTGGAGGGCATAGCTACCCCTAGTTGAGAATCACTGGCCAATGCTATACTCCTTCCCTAAATCAGACAGATAAAAGTGACCAATGCAGTAACTCTCAAAAAAGAAAAGCCATGTATTTAAACAATTGCCCTTTTTAAGAAATCATTTATAGCCATTAGGAGGACAAAATTAAACTTCTATAATTTTTACTATATTTTACAAACACACACAATGCATATTATATGCCAGACTTCCTACTGGGCCCTTACAATTACTAATTTTTCTAAAATATTAGCTCATTTACTTAACCAATGTACTAATAAATATTGGAAGAATTTATAACAGAAATCTTGCTCAACAATAGCAATAGAAAACACAATATGGCACAAAATATCTGTTTCTTCATTCAGACTAACCAAGGAAGAATTAGGGTTCCAATACATTTAATTAGAAAGCACATCACTCAGTGATGTAATAAAGGTTTAAAAAATAACTTTTCCTCCATTTATAGGGAATGAAGGAATGTTAATGAAGTGTCATGAACTACTTAAAAAGCAAATTCCCCTTTTGATTTTCCACCACAGAATATATTGGTGTGAAGTAAGTCAGTAGACCTAAAATGTGTCTCTTTATCAATGACAACCATTCAAGTGGCAGTATAACCCCAAACCATATTTATTAAAAACAAACAGTCCTTTTCCTGTCCTCATAGACAAATAGAATTTCTAGAGCGTTTATAAATACCAGGACATTTCTCTGCAGAAGATTTGGGCACATTGCTGCATCTGACTGTATCCTTAGATGCGGAATCTGTTTTCAGTGATAAAGAAGATTTTTGTTAAAGGTTTCAGAAACATTCTCCTACAGAGAGATTGTATACACAAGTAGTTACTGCTTTGCAAGCAGGAAGCCTTGTAATGAGTTCAAGTAATAATCAAAAAGAAACATTCAAAGGTTCTGGCAGACAAGACCTATATTTTGAGATTGCACAAATTACCAAGAGGAAATTGTCTAGAGTTAAATTACCTTCCCTAGCTCAACCTCACTCCTAAATTCTTTAGGGGATAGTAAATCCTCCTGGTGGGCATTTAGGATTCAACCAGGGTTAGAGGACAGGCACAAGATAAGCAACGTTGAATGTTAATAAGGTCGGCTAAAGGCAGAGTTCCCCAAAGAGAAAAGTCACTGCATCTCCTTCTCCTCATGAGAAAGGAAAGCATAAAACAGTTTTCCCAAAGCCACTAGGCATATGCTTGACTCTTCTGTTTATAACTAGAGTAAATGAATCTGGACAAAATTAAATCCCGAGAAACAATAATAAGCTGTCTTTGAAACTAATGTGTGTGTATGTATGTGTGCATGCACTCACGTGTTCCTACATAACCCACTCAATGTGAGCAATTCTCCTTAGTAAAAGGTGATTTAAATGAGATTTTCAGACAATTACTGCTTCTAATAGCAATAAGGTATACGTTTAGGAACTCAATTCAGAAGAAACCTGAGAAAGCATAATTCTGTAAAACTGATATTTCAAAAAGTACTACTTCTACATGAGAAAAATGTGAGGGTTTAAGTTATTTTATGTACTTAAGGCAAATGAGTAGAAAACTTGTATGTGTTTGTGCAAGGATGCACAATAATGGACAATTGTTGGGGTTTACTACAGCAACAACATGAAATCTCTTCTCTGCACAACCAGATGCCCAATATCCAACATATATTAGATGGTGCAGTATTTCTTGAATAAAAGTATTCAAAAATAATAAAATTATTTGTGTGAATAATTGAAAACCTTTATAGTCAATTTCTGTAGCTTTATTAGAAGATAGAAAATTTCTATATATTATTTCTGTATATTTATATAGTTATATATTATATACTGTCTAGTATTAT